>NC_042971.1:62548890-62756110 GCF_901001165.1 Salmo trutta
CCATCATTCTTAAATGGAAGAAGTTTGGAACCACCAAGACTCTTCTTAGAGCTGGCCTCCAGGCCAAAATGAGCAGTCGGGGAGGAACTTAATGGTCACTCCAGAATTCCTCTGTGGAAATGGGAGAACCTTCGAGGAGGACAACCATCTCTGCAGCACTCCACCAATCAGGCCTTTATGGTAGAGTGGCCAGACTGAAGCCACTCCTCAGTAAAAGGCACATGAAAGTCTGCTTGGAGTGTGCCAAAACGCACCTAGGGACTCTCAGATTCTCTGGTCTGATGGAACTGAAATTGAACTCTTTGGCCTGAATGCCAAGCGTCAAGTCTGGAGGAAACCTGGCGCACCATCCCTACGGTGAAGCATGGTGGTGGCAGCATCATGCAGTGGGGATGTTTTTCAGCGGCAGGGACTGGGAGACTAGTCAGTATCGAGGGAAAGATGAACAGAGCAAAGTACAGCGAGATCCTTGATGAAAACCTGCTCCAGAGCGCCCAGGACTTCAGACTGGGGTGAAGGTTCACCTTCCAACAGGACAACGCAGTAGAGTGGCTGTGTGGTCCCAAGTCTAAGATTAAGGGTGTCTTTTCCTAGTTTAAAAATATAAACATTCAAAATTGGCCATGCTGTAAATGAAGCATGATTTGTGCCACGCTCAAAAAAACAGTTAACCTCTATGGGATTGCTGTCCCAATAATGGGATGGTTGAGCTAACGTGCGCTAATGTGATTAGCATGACGTTGTAAGTAACAGCAAACTTTCCAGGACATAGACATACCTTATATTGGCAGAAAGCTTAAATTCTTGTTAATCTCACTGCACTGTCCAATTTACAGTAGCTATTACAGTGAAAAAAATACCATGCTATTGTTTGAGGAGAGTGCACAACATCAAAAATGTTTATCACGGCAACTGGTTTGATACATTCACCTCTGAAGTCAAATAATATACTTACATTCAGTAATCTTGCTCTGATTTGTCATCCTGAGGGTCCCAGAGATAAAATGTAGCATAGTTTTGTTTGATAAATTCCATTTTAATATTCAAATGTAGGAACTGGGTTCTACAGTTTGAACCACTGCTGTCTCTGGCTCCACACCCCGCCCGGCCATCTAGATGTGTGAAAGTTAGTGTATAAGCTAATGATCCATCATGTATGACGTTCCTGGGATCATGTAAACTTAAATGTTCTATTACCATATCATTTTTCTATGCTCTCTATAGTTATGCACTTCAAAATGTATCAATTGACCAATTCGGGACATTTGGGCAGACTTAAAACAAAATATTGTCCGGTATTCACTTCGCTAGATCAATCTGCACACACACTGCTGCCACATAATGGATAAAATCTAAATTGCGCCTAAACTGCAATATTATATTATGGCCTTTCTCTTGCATTTCAAACATGATTGAACCAAAAAAATGTTAAACAAAATGCATGTTTTTTTGTTTGTATTATCTTTTACCAGATCTAATGTGTAGTCTCCTACATTCATTTCACATTTCCATAAAACTCAAAGTGTTTCCTTTCAAATGGTATCAATAATATCTATATCCTTGCTTCAGGTCCTAAACTACAGGCAGGTAGATTTGGGTATGTCATTTTAGGAGAAAATGTTTAAAAAAATGGGTCCGATTCTTAAGAGGTTTTTAACTCAGAATTGCAAAATCTGATTTTAGTGAGTTCATCCAACTGGAACTCAGGCCTCTTTTTAGAGCTACGACCTGAAGATTACTGACATCATCATGATTCAACCATTTGTTTCTTCAGATTCCCAGTTGTCTTGAAAGCACCATAAATCCAGAGAATGACAGACTTAGATGACTGACAGAATTTGCCCACGAAGGACCGCCGCACCACCTTCCTGTTCAAGTGAGCACAGGACAACAAGGTGAGTCGAAAAATGTGTTGTATGCTGCTGCATAAATTATGTAATATATGGAGATATGTATTCATACTTGCCTACAGTTCTGACTTGGACATGTACAGTTGAAGTCGGAAGTTTACATACACCTTAGCCAAATACATTTAAACTCAGTTTTTCACAATTCCAGACATTTAATCTTAGTAAAGTTTCCCTGTTTTAGGTCAGGAAGCATCACCACTTTATTTTAAGAATGTGAAATGTCAGAATAATAGTAGAGAGAATGATTTATTTGAGCTTTTATTTCTTTCATCACATTCCCACTGGGACAGAAGTTCACATACACTCAATTAGTATTTGGTAGCATTGCCTTTAAATTATTTAACTTGGGTCAAACGTTTCAGGTAGCCTTCCACAAGCTTCCCACAACAAGTTGGGTGACTTTTGGCCCATTCCTCCTGACAGAGCTGATGTAATTGAGTCAGGTTTGGAGGCCTCCACACTCGCACACACCTTTTCAGTTCTGCCCACACATTTTTATGGGATTGAGGTCATGGCTTTGTGATGGCCACTCCAATACCTTGACATTGTTGTCCTTAAGCCATTGTGACATAATTTTGGAAGTATGCTTGGGGTCATTGTCCATTTGGAAGACCCATTTGCGACCAAGCTTTAACTTCCTGACTGATGTCTTGAGATGTTGCTTCAATATAACCACACAATTTTCCCTCCACATGATGCCATCTATTTCGTGAAGTGCACCAGCCCCTCCTGCAGCAAAGCACCCTCACAACATGATGCTGCCACCCCCATGCTTCACGGTTGGGATGGTGTTCTTCGGCTTGCAAGCATCCCCCTTTTTCCTCCAAACATAACGGTTGTCATTTTGGCCAAACAGTTCTATTTTTGTTTCATCAGACCAGAGGACATGTCTACAAAAAGTATGATCTTTGTCCCCATTTTATGGCGGTTTTGGAGCAGTGGCTACTTCCTTGCTGAGCGGCCTTTCAGGTTATGTCGATATAGTACTCGTTTTACTGTGGATATACAAACTTTCGTACCTGTTTCCTCCAGCATCTTCACAAGGTCCTTTGCTGTTGTTCTGGGATTGATTTGCACTTTTCGCACCAAAGTATGTTCATCTATTGGAGACAGAACGCATCTCCTTCCTGAGCGGTATGACAGCTGCATGGTCCCATGGTGTTTACACTTGCGTACTATTGTTTGTACAGATGAACGTGGTACCTTCAGGCATTTGGAAATTTCTCCCAAGGATGAACCAGACTTGTGGAGGTCTACAATTTTCTTTCTGAGGTCTTGGCTGATTTCTTTTGATTTTCCCATGATGTCAAGCAAAGAGGCACTGAGTTTGAAGGTAGGTCTTGAAATACATCCACAGGTACACCTCCAATTGACGTCAATTAGCCTATCAGAAGCTTCTAAAGCCATGACATCATTTTCTGGAATTTTCCAAGCTGCTTAAAGGCACAGTCAACTTAGTGTATGTAACTTCTGACCTACTGGAATTGTGATACAGTGAATTTTAAGTGAAATATTCTGTCTGTAAACAATTGTTGGAAAAATGACTTGTGTCATGCACAAAGTAGAAGTCCAAACCGTCTTGCCAAAACTATAGTTTTTTAACAAGAAATTTGTGGAGCGGTTGAAAAACAGGTTTTAATGACTCCAACCTAAATGTATGTAAACTTTCCGACTTCAACTGTAGCCTATAACCTATTTTTGCGAAATGCAATCATCGAATATTGTAGGAGCTTTCATTGTCTGCTTATATGCCCCCTGTTTTTAATCTACGGTTCTGATTTGGTGTACAAGGAGAACACTGTAAGAATGGCCCATGTTCTGAATTCTATCGCAGCACTTTTCAAAAGTGCTGAACAAATAGTTATAATGAGAATGTCTGTCCTAGCTCGCTCATTAATGTCTTAATTGAAATTACAGATTGCCTTTTATCCGCTTGTCGTCCCCTTATGCCATAGTTTGTACATCTCAATTGTCATTAGAAACCTAATTTGTTTAAGCAAGTCAGCCATATATTTTTTAAAGGCAGTAAATGAGGCTGAATGAACGGTTTCGCTGCCAGACAAGGCTCCACTTGTTGGGACAGTTTTATGTAGGCCCTAACAGTTTGTGGGCAACATTTGTCTCCGTTATAGCGCAATTAATATATTGTTTAGTGTTGTGTTGTGTAATGGCTTTGCTGGCATGCATCCCACATGTTTAATTTACCATACCAAGATTTCCATGCTAAATCGCCACTGTATGTATGTATGCAATACACCATAATGACAAAGTGAAACATGCTGTCTGTATTTCATTTTCAATAAATGTACTAAAACGTCTAAGAACATGTTTTCACTTTGTCATTATGTGTTATTGTGAGTAGACAGATTACAAAAACATCTATTTATCCAATGTTGAATTCAGGCTGTTACAAAATAAAATGTGGAATAAGTCACAGGGTATAAATACTTATGAAGGCTGTGACAGGGAGGGAGGCTTTCAGAGGGAGATGGCTGTATGTATGTATGTATCCTAACCCTCTTGGCTGTATGCTCTCTCTCTCTCTCGCTCCCTGTTCTCTCTATGTTCTCTTCCTTATTCACAACCCAGACAGAGGAACATTTCACTGTGACCTAGTTTCACTTTCAAGGAAACGACTCCATCAAAAAAGACATTGGCACATGAGAGAGTTGCGTAGAACGGAATTAAAACAGTGAATTAGCCACCACCGAAAACTCTTTTCAAACATAAAAATGTAAACTTCAGCAAAAAAGCATGTAAATAGTGGCTCATATTTCAGTTGTTTCCAGCTCAGCCAATCAGAGAACACTGCAGCGTTGTTTATATACTAACATCCTAATTGACCAAGGCCACTCTAATTGATTAAAGAAACACGAAGGGCGGACTGCGATGCTGTTGTGTGTCAGAACCATTGTTCCTTCTCTATTCCTCATCGGATCCCACAGTGTGTTTTCTTTGCACTGCAAAACATCTTGCTGTCAGCAATCATAAGACCGCCATCATGCAGGAGAAGAGAGTGGTTGCCAGAGGCATGGACACTGTGGAGAGATGCTGGTGTTGTACGCTTTATATGGTAAGGGTCAATGCATAGACCTTACATTGTTATATTGTACAGTCGCTGGATAGATGCTTTATATATATATATATATATATATATATATTTATTTTTTATTTTTTATTTTTTATTTTCTGTAGTGAATTAAATGCCACATCCTCATTTTTCCCTCATGTTTTCAGAAACCAATCAGAAACCATGACATTACTGAAGATGGCACCATACTGTATGGATGATGTCTTCAGAGCTCTGACCCAACTTTGCTATTTCGTGAATGTCTTGCCGTCTTAAATTTTTTGGGCACAAAAATAAATCCGCTATCATTTCTTATGACCAACAATAACTTTTGAAGATGTGATAGGCAGTTACTAACCTGAAACTTTTGAAGATCAGATCGGAAGTCACTAACCTGTAACTTTTGAAGATCAGATCGGCAGTTACTAACCTGTAACGCTGTGCGCTGAGAGTCAGGAAGCTAGTTCAGAGTGTTTTAATAAATAAACATAACATAATACAAAACAAGAAAACACGAGCAACGCACATACATGACAAAGAAACAGAAACAATAACACCTGGGGAAGGAACCAAAGGGAGTGACATATATAGGGAAGGTAATCAAGGAGGTGATGGAGTCCAGGAGAGTCTGATGAAACGCAGGTGCGAGTAACGATGGTGACAGGTGTGTGACATAATGAGCAGCCTGGTGACCTAGAGGCCGGAGAGGGAGCACATGTGACAGCACCACCTCCACGAAGCGCGGCTCCAGCCACACGCTCAGATTCGCTCCCCAACAGGACTGACCACCTGCTCTGATTCTAACAGGACTGACCACCTGCTCTGATTCTAACAGGACTGACCACCTGCTCTGATTCTAACAGGACTGACCACATGCTCTGATTCTACATTTTACCTTCCTGTATAATACTTATCCAAAAATATGTATACCGTGCGTATCCCGTACATACGACTAATAAAACTTTAAACTTCCTATGTGGCAGACACAACCTTGATCTTCCCAACAAAGCATCTCTACTCTCTCTCTACCAGAGGAATTCATTGCATTTTATACACGCTTTTGACAAAAACAACACTTAGCCATGCACAAGGGTCCCCGCTGACCCAGAGGACTGGGTGATCTTGCTCTCCGAGGTCGACGTGAGTAAAACATTTTTTAATCAGGTCAGCACTCGCAAGGCCGCGGGGTCCAGAAGGTATTCCAGGGGGTGTTATCATAGCATGCGCAAAACAGCTGACAGTCATTTTAACGGTAATTTTAAACCTTTCCTGGTTCCAGTCTGTAATCCCCATGATGACCCCATCATTTCTGTTCTCGAGAACTCTAAGGCTTCATGTCACAATGACTACCACCCTGTAGCACTCACATCTGTTACCATGAAGTGCTTTGAATGGCTGGTTATGGCACACATCAACTCCACCATCCTAGAAAACCCTAGACCCACTCCAATTTGCATACCGCCCCAACAGATCCATAGATGACACAATCTCACTTGCACTCCACACTGCACTTACCCACCTAGATAGGAGGAATACCTATGTGAGAATGCTCTCTCATTGACTACAGCACAGCATTCAACACTATTGTCCCCTCCAAGCTCATCACTAAGGTAAGGACCCTGGGACTGAACACCTCCCTCTGCAACTGGATCCTTGAATTCCTGACGCGCCGAACAGTCGCGAAGAAGGCGTGACAGTGCCTCTTCCCTCTCAGGAGACTGGAAATCTGTCGCAAATTGTTTGGAAACCTAGCTAGTGACATTGATATTTGTTTTGGCTCTGTACTCTAGCACTTTTGATTTAAATGATACAAATGGCTATGAGGTTAAAGTGTTGGTTTAATTAGATTTTCATCCATATCAGCTGAACCGTTGAGAATTTAAAGCACTTTCTGTACATAGTCCCCCCAATTTAGGGTACCAAAAGTACTGGGACAAATTTACTTATTGGTGTTTTAAATACAAAGTGTAGTATTTGGACCCATATTCACATCACTCAATGACTACATCAAGCTTGTGACTCAAACTTGTTATTAACATTTTATTTCAGAATAGAAATGTATGGTAAGTAATATAGATTATTTTGTGCCCAATAGAAATTAATGGTAAATGTATTGTGTCATTTTGGAGTCACTTTTATTGTAAATAAGAATAGAATATGTTTCTAAACACTTCTACATTAATGTGGATGCTACCATGATTGCAGATAGTACTGAATGAATCGGGAATAATGATGAGTGAAAAAGTTACAGACGCACAAATATCATACTCCCAAAATGCTAACCTCCCCTGTTATTTTTATGGTGAGAGGTTAGCATGTCTTGGGAGTATGCTATCATTTCAAATCCAAAGTGCTGGAGTGTCACTGTCCCTTTGGAGCTTACTGTATATACAGGGTCAATTCCAGGGTCAGTTCCAGGGTCAGTTCACAAGGTGTCACTGTCCTTTTGTAGCTCACTGTATATACAGGGACATTTCTAATACCATATTAACAATGTGCAGGGATACTGGAGTGATGGAGGTAGATATGTATAGGGGTAAACCTACTATATACAGATGAAGTCAGAAGTTTACATACACCTTAGCCAAATACATTTAAACTCAGTTTTTCACAATTCCTGACATTTAATCCTAGTAAAAATACCCTTTCTTAGGTCAGTTAGGGTCACCACTTTATTTGAAGAATGTGAAATGTCAGAATAATAGTAGAGATAATTATTTCTTTCATCACATTCCCAGTGGGTCAGAAGTTTACATACACTCAATTAGTATTTGGTAGCAATGCCTTTAAATTATTTAACTTGGTCAAACGTTTCGGGTAGCCTTCCACAAGCTTCCCACAATAAGTTGGGGGATTTATGATCATTCCTCCTGACAGAGCTGGTGTAACTGAGTCAGGTTTGGAGGCCTCCTTGCTCGCACACGCTTTTTCAGTTCTGCCCACAAATTGTCTATAGGACTGAGGTCAGGGCTTTGTGATGGCCACTCCAATAACTTGACTTTGTTGTCCTTAAGCCATTTTGCCACAACTTTGGAAGTATGTTTGGGGTCATTGTCCATTTGGAAGACCCATTTGCGACCAAGCTTCAACTTCCGGACTGATGTCTTGAGATGTTGCTTCAATACATCTACCAACGTTTCCGTCCTCATGATGCCATCTATTTTGTGAAGTGCACAAGTCCCTCCTGCAGCAAAGCACCCCCACAACATGATGCTGCCACCCCCGTACTTCACGGTTGTGATGGTGTTCTTCGGCTTGCAAGCCTCCCCCTTTTTCCTCCAAACACAAGGATGGTCATTATGACCAAACAGTTCTATTTTTGTTTCATCAGACCAGAGGACATTTCTCCAAAAAGTATGATCTTCGTCACCATGTAGAGTTGCAATCCGTAGTCTGGCTTTTTTATGGTGGTTTTGGAGTAGTGGCTTGTTCCTTGCTGAGCGGCCTTTCAGGTTATGTCGATATAGGACTCGGTTTACTGTGGATATAGATACTTTTGTACCTGTTTCCTCCAGCATCTTCACAAGGTCTTTTGCTGTTGTTCTGTGATTGATTTGCCCTTTTCGCACCAAAGTACGTTCATCTCTAGGAGACAGAACGTATCTCCTTCCTGAGTGGTATGACGCCTGCATGGTCCCATGGTGTTTGTATTTGCGTGCTATTGTTTTACAGATGAACGTGGTACCTTCAGGCATTTGGAAATTGCTCCCAAGGATGAACCAGACTTGTGGAGGTGTACAATTTTCTTTCTGAGGTCTTGGCTGATTTCTTTTGATTTTCCCATGATGTCAAGCAAAGAGGCACTGAGTTTGAAGGTAGGTCTTGAAATACATCCACAGGTACATCTCCAACTGACTCAAATTATGTCAATTAGCCTATCAGTATCTTCTAAAGCCATGACATCATTTTCTGGAATTTTCCAAGCTGCTTAAAGGCACAGCCAACTTAGTGTATGTAAACTTCTGACCCACTGGAATTGTGTCAGTGAATTATAAGGGAAATAATATGTCTGTAAACAATTGTTGGAAAAATTACTTGTGTCAAGCACAAAGTAGTTGTCCTAACTGACTTGCCAAAACTATAGTTTGTTAACAAGAAATGTGTGGAGTGGTTGAAAAATGAGTTAAGTATTCCAACCTAAGTGTATCCCACCAATGAGAAGCTGGGAAGGCTTGGGCAAGTAGCTGCACGTTTGGTGTTCGCCAAAAGGCATGTAGGAGACTCCCCAAACATATGGAAGAAGGTACTCTGGTCAGATGAGACTAAAATTGAGCTTTTTAGCCATCAAGGAAAATGCTATGTCTGGCGCAATCCCAACACCTCTCATCAACCCGAGAATACCATCCCCACAGTGAAGCACGGTGGGGGCAGCATCATGCTATGGGGATGTTTTTCATCGGCAGGGACTGGGAAGGGACTGTTCAGAATTGAAGGAATGATGGATTGCGCTAAATACAAGGAACTTCTTGAGGGAAACCTGTTTCAGTCTTCCAGAGATTTAAGACTGGGACGGAGTTCACCTTCCAGCAGGACAATGACCCTAAGCATACTGCTAAAGCGACACTCGAGTGGTTTAAGGGGAAACATTTTAATGTCTTGGAATCCAATTGAGAATCTGAGGTATAACTTAAAGATTGCTGTACACATGTGGAACCCATCCAACTTAAAGGAGCTGGAGCAGTTTTGCCTTGAAGAATGGGAAAACCCCCCGTGGCTAGATGTGCTAAGCTTATAGTGACATACCCCAAGAGATGTGCAGCTGTAATTGCTGCAAAAGCTGGCTCTACAAAGTATTGACTTTGGGGGGTTGAATAGTTATGCATGTTCAAGTTTTTATTTTTGTCTTATTTCTTGTTTGTTTCACAATTAAAAACATTTTGCATCTTCAAAGTGTTGTGTTGTGTAGATCAAATGATACAAACCCCCATTTTAATTCCAGGTTGTAAGGCAACAAAATAGGAAAAATGCATAGGAGGTGAATGCTTTCACAAACTGGGGATGATTAGGTGGCATGAGGGCCAGATTGGGAATTTATCCAAGACACCTGGGTTTATCCAAGACACCCCTATTCTTACAATAAGTGCCAAGTGATCTTTAGTGACCACAGAGAGTCAGGACACCTGTTTAACATCCCATTCGAAATACAGTACCCTACACAGGGCAATATCCCCATTCACTGCCCTGGGGAATTGGAATGTTTCTTTTTTCAGACCAGAGGAAAGGGTGCCTCCTACTGGACCACAGACATCACCTCCAGCATCATCTGGTCTCCCATCCAGGGATCAACCCTGCTTAGCTTCAGAAGCAAGGTGGTACGCTGCTGGTGGAAAACATCAAAGGGTTGCTTACTGAACCTCCCAAAGTCATCCAATCATTACAATAGGATTTAAAGCAATAGCCAATCGCCTGCCCGCATATGGTCAACTATTTCAGCACCATTTCACGCTGCTTTGAGACGGGCGTAGGGACTCGTCTTGTTAAATCAAATCAGATGTTATTAGTCACATGCGCCGAATACATCAGGTGTAGACCTTCCAGTGAAATGCTGAATACAACAGGTGTAGACCTTACAGTGAAATGCTGAATACAACAGGTGTAGACCTTCCAGTGAAATGCTTACTTACGAGCCCCTAACCAATAATGCAGTTTAAAAAAAAAATATGAATAAGAATAAGAAATAAAAGTAACAAGTAGTTAAAGAGCAGCAGTAAAATAACAATAGCGAGACTATATACAGGTGGGTACCGGTACAGAGTTAATGTGCGGGGGCACCGGAGAGTCAAGGTAATTTAGGTAATATGTGCATGTAGGTAGAGTTATTAATGCTACTATGCATTGAATGTAACAGAAAGCAGCAGCGGCGAGAAAGAAGGGGGGGTGCTAATATACTGCAAAAAAAATAAAGGGAACACTTAAACAACACAATGTGGTAACCACAGACCGCTTCTCAGTTCCTATGCTTCCTGGCTGATGTTTTGGCCACTTTTGAATGCTGGCGGTGCTTTCACTCTAGTGGTAACATGAGACGGAGTCTACAACCCACACAAGTGGCTCAGGTAGTGCAGCTCATCCAGGATGGCATATCAATGCGAGCTGTGGCAAGAAGGTTTGCTGTGTCTGTCAGCGTAGTGTCCAGAGCATGGAGGCGCTACCAGGAGACCGGCCAGTACATCAGGAGATGTGGAGGAGGCCGTAGGAGGGCAACAACCCAGCAGCAGGACCGCTACCTCCGCCTTTGTGCAAGGAGGAGCAGGAGGAGCACTGCCAGAGCCCTGCAAAATGACCTCCAGCAGGCCACAAATGTGCATGTGTCTGCTCAAACGGTCAGAAACAGACTCCATGAGGGTGGTATGAGGGCCCGACGTCCACAGGTGGGGGTTGTGCTTACAGCCCAACACCGTGCAGGTCGTTTGGCATTTGCCAGAGAACACCAAGATTGGCAAATTCGCCACTGGCGCCCTGTGCTCTTCACAGATGAAAGCAGGTTCACACTGAACACGTGACAGACGTGACAGAGTCTGGAGATGCCGTGGAGAATGTTCTGCTGCCTGCAACATCCTCCAGCATGACCAGTTTGGCGGTGGGTCAGTCATGGTGTGGGGTGGCATTTCTTTGGGGGGCCGCACAGCCCTCCATGTGCTCGCCAGAGGTAGCCTGACTGCCATTAGGTACCGAGATGAGATCCTCAGACCCCTTGTGAGACCATATGCTGGTGCGGTTGGCCCTGGGTTCCTCCTAATACGAGACAATGCTAGACCTCATGTGGCTGGAGTGTGTCAGCAGTTCCTGCAAGAGGAAGGCATTGATGCTATGGACTGGCCCGCTCGTTCCCCAGACCTGAATCCAATTGAGCACATCTGGGACATCATGTCTCGCTCCATCCATCAACGCCACGTTGCACCACAGACTGTCCAGGAGTTGGCGGATGCTTTAGTCCAGGCCTGGGAGGAGATCCCTCAGGAGACCATCCGCTACCTCATCAGGAGCATGCCCAGGCATTGTAGGGAGGTCATACAGGCACGTGGAGGCCACACACACCACTGAGCCTCATTTGGATTTGTTTTAAGGACATTACATCAAAGTTGGATCAGCCTGTAGTGTGGTTTCCACTTTAATTTTGAGTGTGACTCCAAATCCAGACCTCCATGGGTTGATAAATTGGATTTCCATTGATTATTTTTGTGTGATTTTGTTGTCAGCACATTCAACTATGTAAAGAAAAAAGTATTTAATAAGATTATTTCATTCATTCAGATCTAGGATGTGTTATTTTAGTGTTCCCTTTATTTTTTTGAGCAGTGTAGTTTGGGTAGCCATTTGATTAGATGTTCAGGAGTCTTATGGCTTGGGGGGTTAGAAGCTGTTTAGAAGCCTCTTGGACCTAGACTTCACACTCCGGTACCGCTTGCCGTGCGTTAGCAGAGAGAACAGTCTATGACAAGGGTGACTGAAGTCTTTGACAATTTTTTATCAATCAATCATTGTCAGATTTTTGTTTTAACAGAATGTCCTTTTTATATATCAGTTAGGCTACAATTAGGCAGTGGAAATGTTAGCTAAGTTAAGGTGAGTGTTGCTCATGATCATCTTGTCTAGTTGGGTCATTGGTGCTGATCAGAACGTTTTGCCAGCATGTTATTTAGCTTAACAAGTGAATTATTTAGCTCTTCAGTCGCTTACTAGTTTAGGCCTACTCATGACCAAAAGCCTGTCACTTGTCTGATAATCAATCAATGTGATTTTGCTCCGTCTGTGTCTCCGTCTGTAGGCAAAATGTGGCTAATTCTCTGGCTGGGCAAAATAAGTGGAGGAGGTATAGCTCAGTGTTCTGTAATGATGTTGTATTGATCAGGTGTGTTCTGTAATGATGTTGTATTGATCAGGTGTGTTCTGTACTGATGTTGTATTGATCAGATGTGTTCTGTAATGATGCTGTATTGATCAGATGTGTTCTGAAATGATGTTGTATTGATCAGATGTGTTCTGTAATGATGTTGTATTGATCAGATGTGTTCTGATGTTGTATTGATCAGATGTGTTCTGTAATGATGTTGTATTGATCAGATGTGTTCTGTAATGATGTTGTATTGATCAGATGTGTTCTGTAATGATGTTGTATTGATCAGATGTGTTCTGCAATGATGTTGTATTGATCATATGTGTTCTGATGTTGTATTGATCAGATGTGTTCTGTAATGATGTTGTATTGATCAGATGTGTTCTGATGTTGTATTGATCAGATGTGTTCTGTAATGATGCTGTATTGATCAGGTGTGTTCTGTAATGATGCTGTATTGATCAGATGTGTTCTGTAATGATGTTGTATTGATCAGATGTGTTCTGTAATGATGTTATATTGATCAGATGTGTTCTGATGTTGTATTGATCAGATGTGTTCTGATGTTGTATTGATCAGATGTGTCCTGTAATGATGTTGTATTGATCAGATGTGTTCTGATGTTGTATTGATCAGATGTGTTCTGATGTTGTATTGATCAGATGTGTTCTGTAATGGTGTTGTATTGATCAGATGTGTTCTGATGTTGTATTGATCAGATGTGTTCTGTAATGATGTTATATTGATCAGGTGTGTTCTGTAATGATGTTGTATCCCTGCTTTTCCTTTTGGTTCTCCATAAATCAGAGCAAACATCCTTCAGCTGTATTGTATCCTTTTTATGAACTCCATGGTGAAGCAGGTTGATCTATTATGGGATGGCTGTGTGTGTTAGCCTTAATGGTTTATTAAAGAGCTGTCCGTATACACTACTCACGCTGGACAGCGCTCAGGAAGCATGAACACACTTTACAACTAGTGATATCACCGTGGAGCAGAAATACTAAAGGTAGGACAGTAGTATGCCTTGTCCAAGCCACATTGGCCCATAGTGCAGGAGTCCATCTCCTGTTTCTGAAGCGTGAGGCAGGGTGATGTACAGTACACCCCCTGGACATGAAGATTCCACAGGAAACGAACTGCCCATAGAGAGCACATCCTGGCATGTTGTGTCGTTGTCGTTTTTTTGTATCAATCACTTTATTCTTAACCTAATCTGTTTGCTGTTACTGTAAGTAAACATGTCTGGGAGGCCTCCACTGTGAGGCTTACTGAGATCTGACTCTGTTCTCAGTTACATAGTAACCGAATGACCCATCCCATCCTGTGTCAGAGACATGAGTTGACCTCCATTACTGCTCTGTCCTACTGAGATGGGAAAGGTTTGATTGCTTTACTCTGTAATAACCAGTTGTCACATTGACAGAAAGACATTTTACACAGCTCGCAAACCACTTCTACCATCACCTGACAGGCTGTTAACAAGGCAGTATTAATACCCAACCAGGACAAACAGCAGGGAGTCTCCTCATCACCATGACTATGCCACCTCCATTTGTTATTGTCCGTGAATAGTCAGTTATAATATCAGTCTTCCTTCAGTTACGTGGAACTGGACGGATGCAATCATTCTTTCAGCAAATCTTGTATCTTGCCCATTAGTAACGCTGTGACACATGACGTCAACACCATTACTGCTACGACCTGCAGAGAGGTGAAGACATTAATCTCCTCGCTCTATTGGTTCAGCTGTAGACCTGAGCTTCTGATCTTCTCTCTCTCTCTCTGACAGTTCTGCAGTGAGCTGTGGATGTCTGAGAGATATACAGGGTATTTAACAAAGCTCCACTACCCACCAAGTCCACACAGTTGGCTGTCTCGCTCACAACCACTAACATGTTCATTATTTTCCACCAGGATACACTGCAGGAAGTGTCATCATCACCATGACTACGCCACCTCCACTTCCTCTTATTGTCTGTAAACAGGAAGTTATCGTATTGGTCCTTTTTCAATACATGGAATTGGATAGATACAGACAACCATTTTTGATCAAATCATTCTTGATCAAATAGCCAGAAACATATCTCCCTTTTCAGGCAGATTTTATGTGCAATTACACCCCCTGGACAGGAGCTAGAAGTATAGTAATTAGCATATAGGCTAATTGGAGCATCCTACCACCTGTTACTGAGGCGAGAGAAGCCCTGTAGAACTGATAAGAGCCCTGCTCTGGAGAACAGACTGTCAGATTGACAACAAAGATCTTAGGGGGGGCTAGCATGGAGCTGAACTTAGAGCTAATGAAGAACTAGCACAATAACAAACACCTTAGGGGGAACTAGCATGGCGCTGAACTTAGAGCTAATGAGGAACTAGCACAATAACAAACACCTTAGGGGGAACTAGCATGGAGCTGAACTTAGAGCTAATGAGGAACTAGAGGGCCTAAACAACATAGAATCATTTTTGGGGAGATAGCATATGCATAAAAACAAATTTCGCCCCTTATCATCTATCCAAGATGACATTTTTATAATAGGTGGGTCTAATTAATTAATATGAGGTGAGGCATTATTTCTGAGAGAAAATAAATAATGACTTAGCTTTGTGTTTGGTCAGTAGAAGCTAGGGTTATGACTGAGAGGTAATGCTGTGTTTGGTGAGTAGATGCTAGGGTTATGACTGGGAGGTAATGCTGTGTTTGGTCAGTAGATGCTAGGGTTATGACTGTGAGGTAATGTTGTGTTTGGTCAGTAGATGCTAGGGTTATGACTGTGAGGTAATGTTGTGTTTGGTCAGTAGATGCTAGGGTTATGACTGTGAGGTAATGCTGTGTTTGATCATTAGAAGCTAGGGTTATGACTGGGAGGTAATGCTATGCTAGAGTTATGACTGAGAGGTAATGTTGTGTTTGGTCAGTAGGTGCTAGGGTTATGACTGAGAGGTAATGTTGTGTTTGGTCAGTAGATGCTAGGGTTATGACTGAGAGGTAATGTTGTGTTTGGTCAGTAGGTGCTAGAGTTATGACTGGGAGGTAATGCTATGCTAGGGTTATGACTGTGAGGTAATGCTGTGTTTGGTCGGTAGATGCTAGGGTTATGACTGAGAGGTAATGACATTCAAAACCTTCTCAGGCCTGCAAAAGATATTAACTGAGATGCATCCTAAGACTGTCCATGAGACGTGGGTTTGTTAACAGATGTGTGTCAGAGGTAGCTGAGGGGACACAGGGTGTGTGTGTGTGTGTGTGTGTGTGTGTGTGTGTGTGTGTGTGTGTGTGTGTGTGTGTGTGTGTGTGTGTGTGTGTTTGCTTGTTTGTTTGTTTGTTTGTGAAGCTGAGGGGACAGGGAGCAAAGGACATGAGACTAGGAAAGCAAGGTCAGAGAAGCTTATCCTCAGCCTGTCTACTCCTCCACATTAACTACAGAACAACACTGTCTCCACATTAAAACCTCTACAGGATCGGTGGCTCCCCCGCCGAGACGGTTGAGTTAACGCAGGCTAATGCGATTAGCATGAGGTCGTAAGTATCAAGAACATTTCCCAGGACATAGACATATCTGATGTTGGCAGAAAGCTTCAATTCTTGTTAATCTAACTGCACCGCCCAATTTACAGTAGCTACTACAGTGAAGGAATTTCATGCTATTGTTTTAGGATAGTGCACAGTTATGAAGTTGGGCAGTCTTGAACTTAAATGCAATGGTCCATTGGATCAGTGTAACACTTTGCACATACACTTCTGCCATCTAGTGGCCAAAATCTAAATTGTGCCTGGGCTGTAATAATTCATTATGGCCTTTCTCTTTCATTTCAAAGATGGTACAAAAAAAAACATGTTTTTATCTTTGTATTATTTTTTACCAGATCTATTGTGTTATATTCTCCAACATTACGTGAACATTTCCACAAACTTCAAAGTGTTTCCTTTCAAATGGTATCAAGAATATGCATATCCTTGCTTCAGGTCCTGAGCTACAGGCAGTTAGATTTGGGTTTGTCATTGTAGGAGAAAATGGAAAAAAGGGGCAGATCCAGAACATCACTGAATCCACTGTTCTCTGATAGTTGGGCAGGTTTTGGAAACATCCCCGCAATCTGTTATACGTTGACAATCTGCACATGTGGGGTTTGAACCTGTAAAGCGTTTGGTTCCCGAGCCAGGTCAAACCCCACATATGGAGACTGTCAACATACAGCGTGTAAAAAAAAAATATGGTTTTTAGTATGATTAAAAGATGTTAGAATGTCCTATAAATGTAAATTACATTTGCCTCATTTTCACCTATAATACAGTCCTGAAATGCAAATTGCCAATAGATCTGGAGAGAAATATAATGAGCATCTATTCCAATCTGTTTTGAGGAGCTACAGATGTGCATGGTCATGCAGGAAAACTGATCTGTCTTACCTGAGGTAGAGTATCTCATGATAAGCTGTAGACCACACTACTTACCAAGAGAGTTTTCATCTATATTTTTCGTAGCTGTCTATTTACCACCAAAAACCGATGCTGGCACTAAGACCACGCTCAATCAGCTGTATAAGGCCATAAGCAAACAGGAAGACGCTCATCCAGAGGCGACGCTCCTAGTGGCCGGGGACTTTAATGCAAAGAAACTTAAATCGATTTTACCTCATTTCTACCAGCATGTCACCTGTGCAACTAGAGGTGAAAAAACTCTTGATTAACCACACAGAGAAGCATACAAACTCTCCCTGACCCTCCATTTGGCCAATCTGACCATAACTCTATCCTCCTGATTCCTGCTTACAAGCAAAAACTAAAACAGGAAGTACCAGTGACGAGCTCAATACGGTAGTGGTCCGATAAAGCGGATGCTAAACTACAGGACTGTTTTGATAGCACAGACTGGAATATGTTTTGGGTTTCATCTGATGGCATTGAGGAGTTTACCACATCAGTAACTGGCTTCCCCTCTCTCCACTGGGATTCTCTGCCTCTAACCCTATTACAGTGGCTGAGTCACTGGCTTACTGGTGTTCTTCCATGCCGTCCCTGGGAGGGGTGCGTCACTTCAGTGGGTTGAGTCACTGACGTGGTCTTCCTGTCTGGGTTGGCGCCTCCCCTTGGGTTGTGTCGTGGCGGAGATCTTTGTGGGCTATACTCGGCCTTGTCTCGGGATGGTAAGTTGGTGGTTGGATATATTCCTCCAGTGGTGTGGGGGCTGTGCTTTGGCAAAGTGGGTGGGGTTATATCCTACCTGTCTGGCCCTGTCCGGGGGTTTCATCGGATGGGGCCACAGTTTCTCCTGACCCCTCCTGTCTCAGCCTCCAGTATTTATGCTGCAGTAGTTTATGTGTCGGGGGGCTAGTGTCAGTCTGTCACATCTTGAGTATTTCTCATCTTTTCCGGTGTCCTGTGTGAATTTAAATATGCTCTCTCTAATTCTCTCTTTCTCTCTTTCTTTCTTTCGGAGGACCTGAGCTCTAGGACCATGCCTCAGGACTACCTGGCTTGATGACTCCTTGCTGTCCCCAGTTCACCTGGCCGTGCTGCTGCTCCAGTTCCAACTGTTCTGCCTGCAGCTATGGAACCCTGACCTGTTCACCGGACGTGCTACCTGTCCCAGACCTGTTGTCCCAGACCTGCTGGAACCCTGACCTATTCACCGGACGTGCTACCTGTCCCAGACCTGCTGTTTTCAACTCTCTAGAGACAGCAGGAGCGGTAGAGATACTCTCAAAGATCGGCTATGAAAAAGCCAACTGACACTTACTCTTGTGTTACTGACTTGTTGCACCCTCGACAACTACTATGATTATTATTTGACCATGCAGGTCATTTATGAACATTTGAACATCTTGGCCATGTGCTGTTATAATCTCCACCCGGCACAGCCAGAAGAGGACTGGCCACCCCTCATAGCCTGGTTCCTCTCTAGGTTTCTTCCTAGGTTTTGGCCTTTCTAGGGAGTTTGTCCTAGCCACCGTCAGATGTGGCAGATGTGGCAGGCCTTGTAAACTATCATGGATCACAAAGAGAAACTCAGCCGCGACCTACCCAGTGAATCGAGTCTACCAGATGTTCTAAATGACTTCTTTGCTCTCTTCGACGCAAGCAACACTGAACCATGCATGAGAGCACCAGCTGTTCCAGACGACTGTGTAATCATGCTCTCCTTAGCCAATGTGAGTAATACCTTTAACCCAGTCAATATATTGCTATAGACAGCCCGTATAACAGCAGGTTTAACACAGTCAATATATTGCTATAGACAGCCCACATAACAGCAGGTATTGTTTAACCCAGTCAATATATTGCTATAGACAGCCCATATAACAGCAGGCATTGTTTAACCTAGTCAATATATTGCTATGGACAGCCCGTATAACAGCATACACAGCGACCGTATCCGAATACCCGTAGTGGCGTTATAAAAAGTGAGAAATTGCTGCACACTATTGAGGAAGAGATCTTTCGAGAAACAAGTGATTGACAACAGCTGATAATCAGCTGACGGGATGTTCTGTACCTAAATGAGATTACACATTGTCAGTGGGAGAAGCATAGCATGCTGATATTTGTTTCTTATTGCATTACTTGTTACTGAACAGTAAGTTCTATATAGTTTGTAGTACAATTAGTGCACAGTATTCAGATTAATACAGACTTCTATCATCTTTTTTTATTTTTATTTTATTTCACCTTTATTTAACCAGGTAGGCCAGTTGAGAACAAGTTCTCATTTACAACTGCGACCTGGCCAAGATAAAGCAAAGCAGTGTGACACAGACAACAACACAGAGTTACACATGGAATAAACAATAATCAAGCCAATAACACAATAAACAAGCCAATGACACAGTAGAAAAAAAAGAAAGTCTATATACAGTGTGTGCAAAAGGCATGAGGAGGTAAGGCAATAAATAGGCCATAGCAGTGAAGAATTGCAATTTAGGTGGAGCTTTACCTAGCATAGACTTATAGATGACCTGGAGCCAGTGGGTCTGGCGACAAATATGTAGCGAGGGCCAGCTGACTAGAGCATACAGGTCAGGTCACACCTCTCTCTCTCTCTCTCTCTCTCTCTCTCTCTCTCTCTCTCTCTCTCTCTCTCTCTCTCTCTCTCTCTCTCTCTCTCTCTCGACACACACACTTTTAGTTTTAATGCACCGTATTGCTGGAACAAAATTCAAAATACATTTAATCTTGCTGTTCTGGTGCCGTTCGGGCATTTTAAAGTATTGATACGGAACAAATTTGTGGAAGAATGTACCTGGTTTTTCTGGGTGATTTGCAGCCAACAAGTGCTCAGCAGATGTGAGAACTCCTTCAAGACTGTTGGAAAAGCATTCCAGGTGAAGCTGGTTGAGAGAATGCCAAGAGTGTGCAAAGCTGTCATCAAGGCAAAGGGTGTATTACTGCTGCGTATAATGTGTCTATTTATATAGTGTCATATAGGGCTCATTTGTTTGAAGGGTTAAATAAAAAAACAATTGTTAAAGGTGGTGCACTATAAACAGAATTTGGTGCTGTTTGGGATTTACATTTGCTCTGTGATTTAGCAGTAACACATTGAGAGTAAAACAGCTACAAACCAATACTAATTGATGAGATATATTTATTTAGTTATATATTTATAGAGGAAGATATAAATGTGCTTGTATTTGTACTCGTGTTTATGTTCATGATTATTGTTACACACAAGCCGTTTTTCAGATAAATGGGAAAACGCTGAGCCCTCAGGTATCAACCAGTGAAACAGATTACACTCCACCATCTGCAGCGTTTCTGATTGCCAGCTAGCTAACTCAGCTAATATAACAACTCAGATGCAGTTCAATAGGTTTAGGTTCATTTGAAGATCTGAGATTGTCTATGCAAAAAACATAAAGTAGCAAGTAAAACTATAAAATCAGTCTAAATGTATGGACTAAATATATGGGCAATGCATCTTAATTTATATAGTCCATCATCAATAAGTCATACGTAATCATCAATAAGACATTGATAGTATTAATAACCACCACTCACTAGCCTGAGACTAAATCTCTAATGACTTGGCTCACAACTGTGGATGCCTTACTACCATGGAGGAGGATTTGAAACAGCAAAATTCAAATAAAAAAAATATACAGCAACATTCAAAAGTTTGGGGTCACTTAGAAATGTCCTTGTTTTTGAAAGAAAAGCAAAACATTTCGTCCATTAAAATAACAACAAATTGATCAGAAATACAGTGTAGACATTCTTAATTTTGCAAATGACTGGAAAAGGCAGATTTTTTTTGTTTTATCTACATAGGCCCATTATCAGCAACCATCACTCCTGTGTTCCAATGGCACGTTGTGTTGGCTAATCCAAGTTTATAATTTTAAAAGGCTAATTCATCATTAGAAAACCCTTTTGCAATTATGTTAGCACAGCTGAAAACGGTTGTACTGATTAAAGAAGCAATAAAACTGGCCTTCTTTAGACAAGTTGAGTATCTGGAGCATCAGCATTTGTGGGTTCGATTACAGGCTCAAAATGGCCAGAAACAAATAACTTTCTTCTGAAACTCGTCAGTCTATTCTTGTTCTGAGAAATGAAGGCTATTCCATGTGAGAAATTGGCAAGAAACTGAAGATCTCATACAACGCTGTGTAGTACTCCCTTCACAGAACAGCGCAAACTGGCTCTAACCAGAATAGAAACAGGAGTGGGAGGCCCCGGTGCACAACTGAGCAAGAGGACAAGTACATTAGAGTGTCTAGTTTGAGAAACAGACGCCTCACAAGTCCTCAACTGGCAGCTTCATTAAATAGTACCCGCAAAACACCAGTCTCAACGTCAACAGTGAAGAGGTGACTCCTGGATGCTGGCCTACTAGGCAGAGTTGCAAAGAAAAAGCCATATCTCAGTCTGACCAATAAAAATAAAAAATGAAGATGGGCAAAAGAACACAGACACTGGACAGAGGAACTCTGCCTAGAAGGCCGCATCCCGGAGTCACCTCTTCAAATAGGCTCTTTTAATTTTGTCTGTCTTGCCATTCCAAATAAAGTTGCATTTTTTTTGCTCATATAATTTAAAAAAACAAATCACTTAGGTGTAGGCAAAACCATAAGCAAATACAATGTTTATACTGGGAAATGACTAAAGAGTTACATAAGATATGAACACACAGCACAGTACGAATCTGAGATATCAAAACACAGCACAGTACGAATCTGAGATATCAATACACAAAGTAATTTAATCTGTTTGAGGTAGTATAGTGACTGGGGATGGAGCGGCTAATCACAATTTATATTTTCCCTCACACAAGGTTATCCACCTTGTTAGCGTATTAACTTAAACATTAGTCAATTCTTCAGATTTCCCCAAATGCTTATTGTTATTTATTCAGTCCCTCTGAGCATGAAGGGGCATAAGCTTATTTTCCAGATGCCTGGAGGGGGGTGTGTGTTTTGTTATGTATGGTGTCATCAGAGGTGTGTGTGGGGAATATGCTTCTCATCTGATGTGCTTCAATGAATGTGTGTCTGTCTGCCAGTCATATCTACCAAGCCTTCTCTCTTTAGACACGGTGTTACACACACACACACATCTGAACACGCACGCGCACGCACACACACACACACACACACACACACACACACACACACACACACACATCTAACCTTGAGTTAAGAGTTCTTTCTGTTCACAATGAGTGCATCGTGTTATTCCCCCGTCTCCTGTTCTCCTGGTTACTATGGTAATACCTTAAAACACCTGTCTCCTGTTCTCCTGGTTACTATGGTAATACCCCAAGACACATGTCTCCTGTTCTCCTGGTTACTATGGTAATACCTCAAGACATGTCTCCTGTTCTCCTGGTTACTATGGTAATACCTTAAAACACCTGTCTCCTTTTCTCCTGGTTACTATGGTAATACCTCAAGACACCTGTCTCCTGTTCTCCTGGTTACTATGGTAATACCTCAAGACACGTCTCCTGTTCTCCTGGTTACTATGGTAATACCTCAAGACACGTCTCCTGTTCTCCTGGTTATTATGGTAATACCTTAAAACACCTGCCTCCTGTTGTCCTGGTTACTATGGTAATACCTCAAGACACCTGTCTCCTGTTCTCCTGGTTACTATGGTAATACCTCAAGACACAGTGAAAAGCACCATAATACACAAAGTATCCGTTATTCCTGCTCCTTAATTCAATCAATCTGGAGAGCATTTCTCTTTCTACAACATCCATCTTAGGTTTAGGTAGCCCTAGCCCTAACCCTAACCCCTAACCCTTAACCCTAACCCTAAACCCTAACCCTAACACTAACCCCTAACCCTAACTCTAACCCTAGCCCTAACCCCTAACCCCTAACCCTAGCCCTAACCCTAGCCCTAACCCTAACCCTAACGTAAGTTGTTGAGTGGAGGAATGGATGTCAACATGGTTATTGAACTGTTGTACTGTAGTTTGGATGGGGAGGGGTCCAGAGTTTACAGCTCTTTCAGAACATCAGCTGTCCGTATTTGGGTGAAGGAGAAGCTAGGGGGTTTGGGCAAGTTGCGGTGGGGGGTGCAGAGTTGTTGGCTGGGGTAGGGGTAGCCAGGTGGATAGGATAGGATCAGACAGACAGGACAGAATAGGACAGGATAGTATAGGATAGGACATGACAGGATGAGATTTGACAGGATATGACAGGGAAGTGATTGGGGACATTGCCCTGTGTAGGGTGCCGTCTTTCGGATGAGACGTTAAACGTGTGGCTCATGGCACTTATCGTAGGAGTAGAGGTGTAAACCCCGGTGTCCTGGCTAAATTACCAATCTGGCACTTATCATGTCCACCTAATCATACCCTGTAATAGGAGGACAGGAGGGGACAGGACAGGGGGACAGGATATGATAGTATAGGATAGGAGGACAGGACAGGACAGGACAGAACAGGATAGGAAGAAAGAACAGGATAGAATAGGAGGACAGGACAGGGCAGGACAGGGCAGGGCAGTGAAGCTGTAGAAGAGGATAGGACAGGGCAGGGCAGGACAGGGCAGGGCAGGGCAGGGCAGGGCAGGGCAGGGCAGGGCAGGGCAGGGCAGGGCAGGACAGGGCAGGGCAGGACAGGGCAGGACAGGACAGGCAGGACAGTGAAGCTGTAGAAGAGGATAGGACAGGGCAGGGCAGGGCAGGGCAAGACAGGACAGGGCAGGACAGGGCAGGACAGTGAAGTTGTAGAAGAGGATAGGACAGGACAGGGCAGTAGAGCTGTAGAAGAGGACAGGACAGGACAGTGAAGCTGTAGAAGAGGATAGGACAGGGCAGGGCAGGGCAGGGCAGGGCAGGGCAGGGCAGGGCAGGGCAGGGCAGGGCAGGGCAGGACAGGACAGGGCAGGACAGTGAAGTTGTAGAAGAGGATAGGACAGGGCAGGGCAGGGCAGGGCAGGGCAGGGCAGGGCAGGGCAAGACAGGACAGGGCAGGACAGGGCAGGACAGTGAAGTTGTAGAAGAGGATAGGACAGGACAGGGCAGTAGAGCTGTAGAAGAGGACAGGACAGGACAGTGAAGCTGTAGAAGAGGATAGGACAGGGCAGGGCAGGGCAGGGCAGGGCAGGGCAGGACAGGGCAGGACAGTGAAGTTGTAGAAGAGGATAGGACAGGAAAGGGCAGTAGAGCTGTAGAAGAGGATAGGACAGGACAGGGCAGGACAGGACAGGACAGGGCAGTAGAGCTATGAAAAGTGGGTGATAGCGGGAAATAACATGTAAGTGGAGCTTAGAGGGCAGAAATAAGACAGGACAAAGGACCCAGTAGAGGTGAATGGGACAGGCCAGATCTGTGGAGTTGAGAAAGCCTTGACTAGGAAAATTAAAAGATGGGAGCTCAAGGAAAATGGGCGATCTCACCTTGACAAGACAAAGCCTCTAGAATCAGAACACCCCTCTGTAAACATGTCAGCAGAGAGCCAGCCCCAATTGAATTGACAGACTCAGACAGGGAGGTGCCACTGGGGGCTGGTCAGGTGGTACACAGGTGGTACACTAAGGTCATTATTACCACGGTCCGCTGAGAGTGTCACACTGTTCTGTGTGTCAGTATTGATTCTGTCCCTCTCCTTGTCCCAACCTGGGCTCCAACCAGAGCTAGTTTGCACACGTCTCCAACTGCCTTCCCACGACGCATCGTTTAACTATCGCCGCGGGATTTGCAGAGCAAGAAAAACAACTACTTCAAGATCTCTGGGTGAGTGACATCACCGATTGAAACGCTACAAGCGCCCACCGCTAACTTGCCAGTCATTTCACACTGGTTACACTCACCTAAATTCCTTTCACATCCTTCTCTGCAGCAACCGGGCGATCCGGGTCAACAGCATCAATGTAACAGTACTGCTTTCGTCCCTTTCCTCGCCCCAGACCGGGGCTTGAACCAGGGACCTTCTGCACACATCAACAACAGTCACCCTCGAAGCATCGTTAACTATTGCTCCACAAAAGCCAAGGGCCTTGCAGAGCAAAGGGGAACAACTACTTCAAGGGCTCAGAGCGAGTGACGTCGCCGATTGAAACGCTAGTAGCACCATCACCATGGCACCCTCCTTCTTGATCATTACATGTTGTTCAAGGTCCTGCAGGACATCACCGCTTCAGCTTCCTGTAAAAAAAAAAAAAAATAACACAAAAATACAGACACATTCTTTCAATGTTGGGACCAGATTTTATGAGATGCCCTTCTTTTTATCAGAATGCAGTAAATATTCTCTCTCTCTCTCACAAACACAATCTCACACAGACACAATCAAGCAACGTAAAACCACTTCTCTTGTCAATGGGTTCTGAAAATAGGTATTCAACACAAACCGCATACCATTAGTTGCTCAGTAACACTGAACAAAAATTCCTCACTGAACTCACATGACCCTGACAGAATAAAATCCAATGTTTTCATTGGATTGAATCTGTGCACGTGAAGAAGTGAAATCTCTGCATTCTCACACATCCAATTCACCCATCCAAGTATCCTATAATACTAAAACTTGTACAATGCTTGGGTAGCATAACAAGCCTGTTGTCACGTTCGTCGTAAACAGTGGACCAAAACTCAACGGGAATGTGTACACTCATCTTCCTTTATTTTGAAGAAAACCGTGAACACAAAACAAAATAACAAAACAACGATGAAGAAAACAGTCCCGTCAGGTACAATGACTACACAGAGAAACAACTACCCACAAATCCCATGGACAAAACACCCCTATTAAATAGGACCTTCAATTAGAGGCAACGAGAAACAGCTGCCTCCAATTGAAGGTCAAACCAATAAACTAAGCATAGAAATAGACTCACTAGACACAGACATAGAAATAGACTAACATAGAACATTGCCCAACAAACCCTGAAACACACTAAACAAACACCCCCTGCCACGTCCTGACCAAACTACAATAACAAACAACCCTTTACTGGTCAGGACGTGACACATGTGGCTTAAATTGCAGCACCACATTTTCTAAATAGAAAACAGTGAATTGTTCCTGAAGTAGGAGATCCAGCAAATACTTAAATATTGTCAAGCAAGGCTCATAAGAGGTTTGTGATAGTAAAGACATAACATTTGGTGTTGTATTTTTTGGGCTGTTGAGAGAGGCTTCAACCACAGCAGGCCATCTGTCTTTCATGTCTTCAACACTGCAACACTGGCTGATGACTTCCTGTCTTTGGTGTGCAAATGTCATTGGTCAACATTCTAGCAGTCTTAGATGGTAGCTAGTCCAATTAAGCACAGCCATTCGTTAGTCAAAAACTACTTTTAAAGATGCAGAGTGAGAAGTTTGGCTACTGGTTCAGAAAGGGGAACTCACTAGCCAAATGTGGTACCTGAAAATTGCGTACTACATCATACCTGCGCAGCACGTCTTTTCTATCTCTCTCTCTGTTGGTTCTCACCCGGAGCCATTGCCTTGCAAACTGAGCGGTGCCCCACCTTATTGAAAAGTACTTGGGCAAATGCCAACTCGAAACGCTTCTGCCGGAGGCTCTGGTCATGCTGAGCAGTGCATTACTCTAGTTAGTCTGGCTCACATAACAGGAAATCAGTGTCCAAAATGGCTGACCACAAATGTATATGGATTCAACTAAAGATTGTAGCTAATTGAGATAAGACAGTAATTATGCATGTATTGAATGCTTATTGACAAATTCCAACCAAAGTGAGAGGTTTAAAAAAGATTTAGTCGCCAACATTGCGGTCGGCATCTATAATATTAAGGTTAATGGTGACTGATGTTGCTGACAGATTAGACATTATATATTTCTAAATCCATTTCATAATCATGATCCTACGGTTAGATGGTATACAGTGCCAGTCAACAGTTTGGACACACCTACTCATTCAAGGGATTTTCTTTATTTTTACTATTTTCTACATTGTAGAATAATAGTGAAGACATCAACACTATGAAATAACACATATGGAATCATGTAGTTACCAAAAAAAATGTGTTACTTATTATATTTATATTTGAGATTTTTCAAAGTAGCCATCCTTTGCCTTGACAGCTTTGCACACTCTTGGCATTCTCCCAACCAGCTTCATGAGGTAGTCACCTGGAATGCATTTCAATTGACAGGTGTCCCTTGTTAAAAGTTAATTTGTGGGATTTCTTTCCTTCTTAATGCATTTGAGAAAATCAGTTGTGTTGTGAAAAGGTAGGGGTGGTATACAGATCTATTTGACACAACGTCACAAAGTGGTAAACCACGCAAGCTCACAGAATGGGGGTGCCGAGATCATAGAGTGGCAAAATCGTTTGTTCTCAGTTGTAACACTCACTACCGAGTTCCAAACTGCCTCTGGAAGCAATGTCAGCATAAGATCTGACATTGCTTCCAGAGGAGCTTCATGAAATGGGTTTCCATGGCCGAGCAGCCGCACACAAGCCTAAGATCACCATGCGCAATGCCAAGTGTCGACTGGATTTGTCTAAAGCTCACAGCCATTGGACTTTGGAGTTTTGGAAACGTGTTCTCTAGAGTGATGAATCACGCTTCACCATCTGGCAGTCCGATGGACAAATCTGGGTTTGGCGGACGCCAGGAGAACGCTAACTTCCCAATGCGTAGTGCCAACTGTAAAGTTTGGTGGAGGAGGAATAATGGTCTGGGGCTGTTTTTCATGGTTCGGGCCCCTTAGTTCCAGTGAAGAGAAATCTTAACGCTACAGCATACAATGATATTCTAGATGATTCTGTGCTTCCAACTTTGTGGTAAACGTTTGGGAAAGGCCCTTTCCTGTTTCAGCATGACAATACCCCCGTGCACAAAGCGAGGTCCATACAGAAATGGTTTATCGTGATCGGTGTCAAAGAACTTGACTGGCCTGCACAAAGCCCTGACCTCAACCACCTCGAACACCTTTGGGATGACTTGGAACGCCGACTGAGAGCCATGCCTAAACGCCCATCATCAGGGCCCGACCTCACTAATGCTCTCGAGGCTGAATGGAACCACGTCCCCGCAGCAATGTTCCAACATCTAGTGGAAAGCCTTCCCAGAAGAGTGGAGGCTGTTATAGCAGTAATGTTCCAACATCTAGTGGAAAGCCTTCCCAGAAGAGTGGAGGCTGTTATAGCAGTAATGTTCCAACATCTAGTGGAAAGCCTTCCCAGAAGAGTGGAGGCTGTTATAGCAGCAATGTTCCAACATCTAGTGGAAAGCCTTCCCAGAAGAGTGGAGGCTGTTATAGCAGCAAGGGGGGGGGGACCAACTCCATATTAATACCCATGATTATGGAATGAGATGTTGGACGAGCAGGTATGGTCATGTAGTTTATCTATCATATTAGGTTGCTATGAGATAAGCTGGCTAAGCTATCTGCAGTGTCAATCATGTAGCTAGATCAATCAGTCAGCCCAGCGCAGAATCCGTTGCTCTCTGTTTGTATGTGTGTGTGTGTGTGTGTGTGTGTGTGTGTGTGTGTGTGTGTGTGTGTGTGTGTGTGTGTGTGTGTGTGTGTGTGTGTGTGTGTGTGTGTGTGTGTGTGTGTGTGTGTGTGTGTGTGTGTGTGTGTGTGTGTGTGTTGGCCTATTAGCACATCTGTTAAATAGTGAAACATCTTTTTGCGTAATTTCCACCTCATTTTGAACACTTTTAAAACAGGGAAGACAAACGGATTTACTACAGATACAACTTCCTCTGCTCGTCGAGCGTTATCAGAGGTCATATAAGCTCCACTAGAAATCCCAGCATTGGCATGTTTCTGTCAGACGATACACCTTGACAAAATACACCATGGACCTTGTACTCTAAAACTGCCGAGAAAAACCCACCCATAACTGATCCAAACGGTTACCTAATCAGGCAGGCTAGACGCAGTTATTTCACAATGAATATGTATTCAAAACACCAGGCGCTTTCGAGCTGTTATTTAAATTACATTATTCACCACAGTTTAAAGTCTAGACGTTTGTACTCACTTGAAAACAATAACATTGTTCATTACATTGTGTTGTTGTACCATAGGGAGGAGATATTTCTTATCCCTAAAAAAATGAAACAATAAGGGAGCTTTTGGAGCCGCTCAGAGCAGCCTGGGAGGGAGAGCACTCAGAGCAGCCTGGGAGGGAGAGCACTCAGAGCAGCCTGGGAGGGGGAGCACTCAGAGCAGCCTGGGAGAGAGAGAGCACTCAGAGCAGCCTGGGAGAGAGAGCACTCAGAGCACTCAGAGCAGCCTGGGAGAGAGAGCACTCAGAGCACTCAGAGCAGCCTGGGAGAGAGACCAGTCAGAGCAGCCTTGGAGGGAGAGCACTCAGAGCAGCCTGGGAGGGGGAGCACTCAGAGCAGCCTGGGGGGGAGAGCACTCAGAGCAGCCTGTGGAGGGAGAGCACTCAGAGCAGCCTGGGGGGGAGAGCACTCAGAGCAGCCTGTGGAGGGAGAGCACTCAGAGCAGCCTGGGAGGGAGAGCACTCAGAGCAGCCTGGGAGAGAGAGCACTCAGAGCAGCCTGGGAGGGAGAGCACTCAGAGCAGTCAGAGCAGCCTGTGGAGGGAGAGCACTCAGAGCACTCAGAGCAGCCTGGGAGGGAGAGCACTCAGAGCAGCCTGGGGGGAGAGCACTCAGAGCAGCCTGGGAGGGAGAGCACTCAGAGCAGTCAGAGCAGCCTGGGAGGGAGAGCACTCAGAGCAGCCTAGGAGGGAGAGCACTCAGAGCAGCCTGGGAGGGAGAGCACTCAGAGCACTCAGAGTAGCCTGGGAGGGAGAGCCCTCAGAGCACTCAGAGCAGCCTGGGAGAGAGAGCACTCAGAGCACTCAGAGCAGCCTGGGAGGGAGAGCACTCAGAGCAGCCTGGGAGGGTACACGCAGGCTACCTATGATTTAGTTATCTGATAACTTTTTTTATTTAGCTGTGTAAAGTGACTGGATATATTCACTGCAGTATGAAGCCTAACATTGAGCTAATGAATTATGGGTTAATATGCGTACACTTCTAACTCAGACTATAGGCTTAATCTCAATCCTGTATTTCTTCATCGTTCTGTTGCGAAATTACTCACTGGGCTCTCCGCTGCCACGGCTCAGTCTTGTGGATTCCCTTGGAAAAGCTTGTTGGACATTTATTTAGACTTATTTTCTTTAACCTACTAATAGCCTTTTGGATGAGAGGTGCACACTTGGTCTTGCGTGCTGAATGTAAAATAGGCTGCAGCATTAATAACGAATAGGGAGTCGGAAAGGAGAAGGCCAAACGTTCATTAAGTATGCCGATCTGAATACCGATAGGCTACATCCTCAGTGGCCTGTTAATGCACCTTTCTGGACCTTCTAAACTGTGGAGAATAGACCCAAATTGATCCAAAATGGTTGCATAATCAAGCATAGGCTGTAGGCAGTAATTTCGGCATGGAAACAAAACACACTGTTAAAAAAAACGAAAACTAAATCCTACTTGAGAAGTCTACTTAAAATCTAAGTATATATTTTTTTAAGTCACTCCGAAGAAAGAATAATCAACTCACTTAGAAAGGTAGCATCCAATAAAGGTGCCACGTTGAAAGTCACTGAGCTCTCCAGGCCATTCAACTGCCAATGTTTGTCTATGGAGATTGCATGGCTGTGTACTCGATTTTATTCACCTGTCAGCAACGGGTGTGGCTGAAATTGTAAAATCCAATCATTTGAAGGGGTGTCCATATGCTTTTGCATACATAGTGTAGCAAATTGGCTATTGCCAAACAGAATTTGTTTAATCTGTTCACTCTTCATTAACAAGGTGGCTAGTTAATTTAGCCCACATGCAGAGATCATATTGAAAGCTTAAAACAGGAGATTAAACATTCTGTCAGATTCTGGGATCGTCAAAGCAAACTAGCTAGCTGCACTCGCCCTCAAAACATAATTTCAACAGCTGAATTATGTCAGAGAAATACTGATCTTAGTCCAGAAATGTATAATATTACAAAGGCAGAAGGTAAATAAAGTGTAAGTTCCCTCTGATTCTGGGTTTGACGGTCGTAGATACTGGGTTTGACGGTCAACTTTGAGACACTAGGGACTTAAGAGTTTTTATGTAAAGTTATTTTGAATATGTTTCATTGATCAAGAGGTTGAAGAAACATTCTTACAAATGTAAAGATGGGTATATAATACCCTGATGAAGACATCTTGGCTGAACTCCTAGTGTGGCTGAGCTCCGAGAGTGGCTAAGCTCCGAGAGTGGCTGAGCTCCTAGTGTGGCTGAGCTCCTAGAGTGGCTGAGTTCCCAGAGTGGCTGAGCTCCGAGAGTGGCTGAGCTCTCAGAGTAGCTGAGCTCCCAGTGTGGCTGAGCTCCGAGAGTGGCTGAGCTCCGAGAGTGGCTGAGCTCCTAGAGTGGCTGAGCTCCTAGCGTGTGGCTGAGCTCCTAGTGTGTGGCTGAGCTCCTAGTGTGTGGCTGAGCTCCTAGCGTGTGGCTGAGCTCCTAGCGTGGGGCTGAGCTCCTAGAATAGGGCTGAGCTCCTAGTGTGTGGCTGAGCTCCTAGCATGTGGCTGAGCTCCTAGTGTGGGGCTGAGCTCCTAGTGTGTGGCTGAGCTCCTAGTGTGGGGCTGAGCTCCTAGAGTAGTGCTGAGCTCCTAGTGTGGGGCTGAGCTCCTAGTGTGGGGCTGAGCTCCTAGAGTAGGGCTGAGCTCCTAGTGTGGGGCTGAGCTCCTAGTGTGGGGCTGAGCTCCTAGCGTGTGGCTGAGCTCCTAGTGTGGGGCTGAGCTCCTAGTGTGGGGCTGAGCTCCTAGAGTAGGGCTGAGATCCTAGTGTGGGGCTGAGCTCCTAGAGTAGGGCTGAGCTCCTAGTGTGGGGCTGAGCTCCTAGAGTAGGGCTGAGATCCTAGTGTGGGGCTGAGCTCCTAGAGTAGGGCTGAGCTCCTAGTGTGTGGCTGAGCTCCTAGTGTGTGGCTGAGCTCCTATTGTGTGGCTGAGCTCCTAGAGTAGGGCTGAGATCCTAGTGTGGGGCTGAGCTCCTAGAGTAGGGCTGAGCTCCTAGTGTGGGGCTGAGCTCCTAGAGTGGGGCTGAGCTCCTAGTGTGGGGCTGAGCTCCTAGAGTGTGGCTGAGCTCCTAGTGTGTGGCTGAGCTCCTAGTGTGTGGCTGAGCTCCTAGTGTGGGGCTGAGCTCCTAGTGTGGGACTGAGCTCCTAGTGTGTGGCTGAGCTCCTAGTGTGTGGCTGAGCTCCTAGCGTATGGCTGAGCTCCTAGCGTATGGCTGAGCTCCTAGAGTAGGGCTGAGCTCCTAGCGTGTGGCTGAGCTCCTAGAGTAGGGCTGAGCTCCTAGTGTGTGGCTGAGCTCCTAGAGTAGGGCTGAGCTCCTAGAGTAGGGCTGAGCTCCTAGTGTGTGGCTCTCCTGTTCTTTTTCTAACAATCTTATTGCACACAGAGTCAACTTATTATGTGACTTGTTGAGCATGTTTTTACTCCTGGACTCATTTAGGATTATGTAGTAGTGTGTAGGCCAGTGACAAAACAATCTGAGTTTAATCCATTTTAAATTCAGGCTGTAACAACAAAAAGTCAAGGGGTGTGAATACTTTCTGAACGCAGTGCATTGCACTTCTTTGTATCAGAGCCCTATGGACCCTGGTCAAAAGTAGTGTACAACATACAGAATAGGGTGAATTTGGGACGCAGAGGTGATATTAGACAACACTACAGCAGGCTGAGATTGGTTTATTCGGATCCTCATTAGCTTTTGCAGAGGCAGCAGCTAGTCTTCATGGGGACCAACAGGGGGCCAGCTGGGGTCCACCTCTTAGCGACAGGGCATCTGTGTGTGTGTGTGTGTGTGTGTGTGTGTGTGTGTGTGTGTGTGTGTGTGTGTGTGTATGCGTGCGTGCGTATGCTTGTGTGTGCATGTGGATTTTTTTAAAGTGAAAGAACAGACAGGGACAATAGGTAGTTAGTGGTTATAGAGAGACTAGCTCTGGCCCAAGGTGTGGTTATAGAGAGACTAGCTCTGGTCCAAGGTGTGGTTATAGAGAGACTAGCTCTGGTCCAAGGTGTGGTTATAGAGAGACTAGCTCTGGTCCAAGGTGTTAGTGAGTTAGTGGTTATAGAGAGACTAGCTCTGGTCCAAGGTGTGGTTATAGAGAGACTAGCTCTGGTCCAAGGTGTTAGTGAGTTAGTGGTTATAGAGAGACTAGCTCTGGTCCAAGGTGTGGTTATAGAGAGACTAGCTCTGGTCCAAGGTGTTAGTGAGTTAGTGGTTATAGAGAGACTAGCTCTGGTCCAAGGTGTTAGTGAGTTAGTGGTTATAGAGAGACTAGCTCTGGTCCAAGGTGTGGTTATAGAGAGACTAGCTCTGGTCCAAGGTTTGGTTATAGAGAGACTAGCTCTGGTCCAAGGTGTTAGTGAGTTAGTGGTTATAGAGAGACTAGCTCTGGTCCAAGGTGTGGTTATAGAGAGACTAGCTCTGGTCCAAGGTGTTAGTGAGTTAGTGGTTATAGAGAGACTAGCTCTGGTCCAAGGTGTGGTTATAGAGAGACTAGCTCTGGTCCAAGGTGTTAGTGAGTTAGTGGTTATAGAGAGACTAGCTCTGGTCCAAGGTGTTAGTGAGTTAGTGGTTATAGAGAGACTAGCTCTGGTCCAAGGTGTGGTTATAGAGAGACTAGCTCTGGTCCAAGGTTTGGTTATAGAGAGACTAGCTCTGGTCCAAGGTGTTAGTGATTTAGTGGTTATAGAGAGACTAGCTCTGGTCCAAGGTGTTAATGAGTTAGTAGTTATAGAGAGACTAGCTCTGGTCCAAGGTGTTAATGAGTTAGTAGTTATAGAGAGACTAGCTCTGGTCCAAGGTATTAGTGAGTTAGTTGTTATAGAGAGACTAGCTCTGGTCCAAGGTGTTAGTGAGTTAGTGGTTATAGAGAGACTAGCTCTGGCCCAAGGTGTGGTTATAGAGAGACTAGCTCTGGCCCAAGGTGTGGTTATAGAGAGACTAGCTCTGGTCCAAGGTGTGGTTATAGAGAGACTAGCTCTGGTCCAAGGTGTTAGTGAGTTAGTGGTTATAGAGAGACTAGCTCTGGTCCAAGGTGTTAGTGAGTTAGTGGTTATAGAGAGACTAGCTCTGGTCCAAGGTGTTAGTGAGTTAGTGGTTATAGAGAGACTAGCTCTGGTCCAAGGTGTGGTTATAGAGAGACTAGCTCTGGCCCAAGGTGTTAGTGAGTTAGTGGTTATAGAGAGACTAGCTCTGGCCCAAGGTGTTAGTGAGTTAGTGGTTATAGAGAGACTAGCTCTGGTCCAAGGTGTGGTTATAGAGAGACTAGCTCTGGTCCAAGGTGTTAGTGAGTTAGTGGTAATAGAGAGACTAGCTCTGGTCCAAGGTGTTAGTGAGTTAGTGGTTATAGAGAGACTAGCTCTGGCCCAAGGTGTGGTTATAGACCAAAAGTTAATAGGGACGTGTCCTACATTTTTAAAAGTTTGATGCTTAACTACAACAAATTAAATCAAATTGTGTCACTTGTATCGAATCCAAGAGGTGTAGACTGTACCTTGAAATGCTTACTTGCGAGCCTTTTCCCGACAACGCAGGTGTGGTGAGGAAAGCACAGTATCTGTGTAATATGATTGGTCTGACTCCTCTTTAACACAGCTCTTCATTGTCATTTGACTGTCTGTAGTCCATTCTGTGTTTTATTAATGCTGTAATGGATTATTAAACTAAATACAGTATGTACCCTGAGGACAGAGCGCTCCTAATACATACTCAGTTATCCTTATAGAGATACTAAGTGATCTTTGGTACTGCATAAGGTTATATTAAACTCAATAATGTATATTGAGAAGAGAGTGTTCCTAATACTAAGATAACTTAGGCTGGCGTTCAATCTGATGGTCTTGTCGACAATGTGGCTTTTAAAGGCAATGTGCCTGCAATCAGGAAGACCATACTCACGTTAATTGCTTCATATGTCAATGGGGTATTGTCAGTTGGACGCTAAGTTATTTGAAGAGATTGTTTCATTGGCTTTAAAAGGATGTGTAGCCTAATGTGTTGAAATAAAGTGCATTCGGAAAGTTTTCAGACCCCCTTTACTTTCTCCACATTTTGTTACGTTACCGTTACGGCTGTCGTAGAGAGGGGACCAAAGCACAGTGTGGTAAGTGTTCATTATATTTATTAAACAATGAAAACACTAGAACAAAGAAACAAACCGAAAAGACAAACAGTTCCGTCAGGTAACAAAATACAAAACAGAAAATAACTACCCACAAAACACAGGTGGAAAAAGGCTGCCTAAGTATGGTTCCCAATCAGAGACAACGATAGACAGCTGCCTCTGATTGGAAACCATACCTGGCCAAAACATAGAAATATAAATACCTAGAATGCCCACCTCATATCACACCCTGACCTAACTAAACAGAGAAAAACGTCTCTCTCAGGTCAGGGCGTGACAGTTACAGCATTATTTACAGCATTACCCAAGCATTAGTTACAGCATTACCCAAGAAGACTCAAGACTGTAATCGCTGCCAAAGGTGCTTCAACAAAGTACTGAGTAAAGGGTCTGAATAATTATGTAAATGTGATATATCCATTTTTTATTTGTAGAAAATTAGCAAACATTTCTAAAAACCTGTTTTTGCTTCGTCATTATGGGGTATTGTGTGTAGATTGATGAGGGGGGAAAAAATCAATAAATTTTAGAATAAGGCTGTGGAAAAAGTGAAGGGGTCTGAATTCCGAAGGCACTGTAAAGTGGGCAACAATATGCATTAAACATTCGCCTTTTAGCCAAAGAGAGTACAGTACAGGGATTACATATGTTTTTCGCATTTTGCAGCCCCTGCTATGAGCAGGGGCTGTTTCATTAGTCCAGTCTCAAATCTATTCTGACTGTTTCATTGGTCCAGTCTCAGATCTATTCTGACTGTTTCATTGGTCCAGTCTCAGATCTATTCTGACTGTTTCATTGGTCCAGTCTCAGATCTATTCTGACTGTTCCATTGGTCCAGTCTCAGATCTATTCTGTTTCATTGGTCCAGTCTCAGATCTATTCTGACTGTTCCATTGGTCCAGTCTCAGATCTATTCTGACTGTTTCATTGGTCCAGTCTCAGATCTATTCTGACTGTTTCATTGGTCCAGTCTCAGATCTGGTTGTGTTCTTGCCAACTCCATTCCTGTCAAAGAGTTTATATGATAGCATGGCACTATATAGGCAATAGGATGGCATTTGGGATGCAGATCTAGACCACAACCTAGAAGGATTAAAGTTCAGTTGAGAGGCAGACAGTTTCCTGGAGAATCGCACTACGGAGAGGCAGACAGTTTCCTGGATCGTACTACGGAGAGGCAGACAGTTTCCTGGATCGTACTACGGAGAGGCAGACAGTTTCCTGGATCGTACTACAGAGAGGCAGACAGTTTCCTGGATCGTACTTCGGAGAGGCAGACAGTTTCCTGGATCATACTACGGAGAGGCAGACAGTTTCCTGGATCGTACTACAGAGAGGCAGACAGTTTCCTGGATCATACTACGGAGAGGCAGACAGTTTCCTGGATCGTACTACGGAGAGGCAGACAGTTTCCTGGATCATACTACGGAGAGGCAGACAGTTTCCTGGATCGTACTACGGAGAGGCAGACAGTTTCCTGGATCGTACTACGGAGAGGCAGACAGTTTCCTGGTTCGTACTACAGAGAGGCAGACAGTTTCCTGGGTAATTGTACTACGGAGAGGCAGACAGTTTCCTGGTTCGTACTACGGAGAGGCAGACAGTTTCCTGGTTCGTACTACGGAGAGGCAGACAGTTTCCTGGGTAATTGCACTACGGAGAGGCAGACAGTTTCCTGGATCGTACTACGGAGAGGCAGACAGTTTCCTGGATCATACTACGGAGAGGCAGACAGTTTCCTGGATCGTACTACAGAGAGGCAGACAGTTTCCTGCATCATACTACGGAGAGGCAGATAGTTTCCTGGATCGTACGACGGAGAGGCAGACAGTTTCCTGGATCGTACTACGGAGAGGCAAACCGTTTCCTGGTTCGTACTACGGAGAGGCAGACAGTTTCCTGGGTAATTGTACTACGGAGAGGCAGACAGTTTCCTGGTTCGTACTACGGAGAGGCAGACAGTTTCCTGGTTCGTACTACGGAGAGGCAGACAGTTTCCTGGTCGTACTACGGAGAGGCAGACAGTTTCCTGGGTAATTGCACTACGGAGAGGCAGACAGTTTCCTGGATCGTATCTATGAAAGGAAGATAAAAGGGGTCAACTTTACAAAAAAATACTTTAGATAAATGTCATGTTAGTTCGCCTCACTCCCAAAGGGATAACAGACCAGTCAGCCTTCCCTATTCAGACTAGGAAAGGTATAAAGAATATGTATCTATCCATTTTCAGTTGTGGTATTTATTGACAGAAAGGCTTTTCTACTTCTCTTATCATACTGTATGTGATTGGGTTTTAAAGGCTTCTCATGTGATATTCGTTTCTGTGGATCCAGAACAGTCACGAAAGTCAACTTGAAAGAACTGGGTTTGAAGAGAAGGACAGGACAGTGTAATCTGACACATTCAGTCTAGCACAGGGGGAAATAGCATTCAGTCTAGCACAGGGGGAAATAGCATTTCTGGGTGTTTAGAATGATTCAGAATAGTCATGAAAGTCAAAGGAAAGGACTGTAGTATCTTACATTGTATAAATACAACTTAAAAAAAAGCTTTAATTTCCAAAAAATATGAATTACTGTATATGTAATGGGAAGCTGTCCTTGTTATCCGTCTCACATTCACTCAGTCTTCCAGAGCAATTATTTTTGACCATATATGATGAAGCCACCACAAACTAACATTAAAATGCTATAGTGCCTTTTAAATGAAAACATCACATGTGTATCTATGTGCTATGGTGCATTTTAAATGAAAACATCACATGTGTATCCACATGTGAAACATAAATCACTGTTCCAGGGTTATTCAAACCAGAGGGCCAGGGTGATTCTGCTGTCCTGCCTAATCCTTATGGAATTGTCACGCTAAACAATGATTGGCCTTGAAAAGGACAGCAATGGAGTTGGAGTTGGCATTGCATAAACAGATCTGGGACCTGGTAAGAAATATTATATGATACATAATAACAGATCTGGGACCTGGTAAATATTGTTATATGATACATAATAACAGATCTGGGACCTGGTTAGTAATGTTATTTGATACATAATAACAGATCTGGGACCAGCCAATATGTATTTGACCTGAAGTCTCCCTCAGAATAACAACACAGTACTGATGAACAGCCTGTTATAGCCATGTGGAGACAGTACTGATGTACAGCCTGTTTGTCACGCTTGTCGTAAAGATGGGACCAAGGCGCAGCGGGAATGTGTATGCTCATTTTCTTTATTTACGAAGAAAACCAAACAAACACTTAATCAAAAACAACGACGAAAAAACTGTCCTGTGAGACATACAGCTACACACGGAACAGCTACCCACAAAAACCCATGAAAAAACACCCCTACTAAATAGGACCTTCAATTAGAGGCAACCCAATAAACTAAACATAGAAATAGAAAAACTAGAACGAACATAGAATTATACTAACATAGAACATTAACCAAAAAAAAAACGAAACACATAAAACAAACACGTCCTGACCACGTCCTGACCAAACTACAATAACAAATGACCTCTTTACTGGTCAGGACGTGACACTGTTATAGCCATGTAGAGACAGTACCAGCATGAGCCTGACAATGTGTCTTAAATGGCACCCTATTCCTTTTATAGTGCACTACTTTTGACCAGGGCTCTTCAACAGTAGTGCACCATAAAGGGAACAGGGTGCCATTTGAGAAGCAGACAGTGGTGAGGCTAATCTGGGAATGGAAACAGTGGCGTTGACAGTAGCTAAAGTACATTAGCTATAACATAGATATTACAACATAGATTTACAACATAAATATTACAACATAGATTTACAACATAAATATTACAACATAGATATTACAACATAGATATTACAACATAGATTTACAACATAAATATTACAACATAGATATTACAACATAGATATTACAACATAGATTTACAACTTAGATATTACTGCTTAGATTTACAACATAGATATTACATCATAGATATTACAACATAGATTTACAACATAAATATTACAACATAAATAATACAACATAGATATTACAACATAGATATTACAACATAGATTTTACAACATAAATATTACAACATAGATATTACAACATAGATTTACAACATAGATTTACAACATAAATATTACAACATAAATATTACAACATAGATTTTACAACATAGATATTACAACATAGATTTACAACAAAAATATTACAACATAAATTTTACAACATAGCTATTACAACATAGATTTACAACAAAAATATTACAACATAGATTTTACAACATAGATATTAACATTGCTTCTTGTTCCGCAGAGGACAGAACATTAAGCCAGCATCCCAAATGGCCCATAAGGTTTTGGTCAAATGTAGTGAACTATACAGTGAATAAAGTACCATTGGAGACAAATCCTAACCCTGTGAAGGAGTCCTTGTAGTCATAATCCCCTCAAAAGAAGTCCACAGGGATTTTGGGTGTATAGACATCAGACTTAAACACTCACTGTAAGGGACCGATTCTAGTGGACACGTCTGAAACACTCGTGTCACCTAACACCAACAACAACTTAACCAGCTATTACTGTCATTTTCAACAACTAGGTAATAAAACAATCCATTTAATCTCTTCCCATTATTTCTCTATCTCTCTCTCTGTCTGTCTCTCTCTCTCTCTCTCTCTCTCTCTCTGTCTCTCTCTCTCTCTCTGTCTGTCTCTCTGTCTGTCTCTCTCTCTCTCTCTCTCTCTGTCTGTCTCTCTGTCTCTCTCTCTCTCTCTCTCTCTCTCTCTCTCTCTCTCTCTCTCTCGCTCTCTCTCTCTGTCTCTCTCTCTCTCTCTCTCTCTCTCTCTCTCTCTAGTCTCTCTCTCTCTCTCGCTCTCTCTCTCTCTCTCTGTCTCTCTCTCTCTCTCTCTCTCTCTCTGTCTCTCTCTCTCTCTCTCTCTCAAACCTGTTGAGGATCTTATCCCGATCTTATCCCGGTATTGGGATTCATTGTCATGTGACCATGGCGGGGAATTCAAAACTGCAAGAGTAATCATTTCAAAAAATCAAATAATCAACTATTTTCCTCCTTTTGAAAGATATATCTCCTAAATCTAACCACGCTGTCCGATTTTCAGAGGCATTACGGAGAATGCATAAAGTTAGGTTATGTGAGGAGAGTACATTGACAATAGCTGCGTGTAATGTTTAGCCAATTCAAAGAAGGGCATCAACAGACAGAAAACTAGCTAGAATTATGCACTTACCTTTGACAATCTGCATCAGATGACACTCATAGGACATTATGTTATACAATACATGCATTTTTAGTTCCATCAAGTTCATATTTATATCCAAAAACAGCATTTACAGTCGCGGTGAAATTCAGAATTTTTTTCGGCTCGAATGCACCCAGTGAATCCAGCATTACAAATCACGGAATTACTATTCGAAAACATTGGTAAATTATAATATTGTCATTCAAAGAATAATATATTATCATCTCGTAATTGCTACCGAAGGGCCAGATCTCAAAATAACTTTACTGGGAAATCACATTTTGTATAAACTGGGTACTATGCTAACAACAATAAGCTATATGCTAAGCTAAGCTAAGCTATACCGTTAGCATTAGCATCATCTAATATCGATAATAACATTCTAAATATCCCCTTACCTTTGATTATCTCCATCAGAAGGCGCTGCCAGAGATCCCAGGTCCAGAACAAATGTGGTTTCTTTTGACAAAGTTCATAATTTATGTCCAAATAGTTAGCGTTCAGTAGGCTCCCACAAAATGAGGTGGGCAGTGTAAAGTCACGTCGAAAAACTAAAGAAAACCTAGTAAATAATCTATTTACGTTTGTTTAAACATGTCAAACGTTGTTTAGCACTAATCTTTTGTTCCATTTTTAACGTGAAACATCAGTAAACATCAGTAATATTTTCACACAACCTATCAAGTGTCTAGAATAAACGATAATGACAAAGGCACTCTTCTCAGATTCATGCGCAGGCGCAAAAAATGAAGTGATGACGTGTCAACTTGTAAGCTTTCTAATTCGGTGTGTATTTATCACAGATGCTTCAAACAACTTTCTAAAGATCGTTGACATCTAGTGGAAGCAGTAGGAGTTGCGAACTGAATCCTTTCTCACTGTGGTATCTTTAAAACAATGACACTAAATAGTACAGTCACAAAATTCTCTTTTTTTTTTATCTATTTTTCACAGGTTTTTGCGTGCAATATGAGTTTTGTTATACTTACAGACACCATTCAAACTGTTTTAGAAAATTCAGAGTGTTTTCTATCCAAACCTAAACAATAATATGCATATTCTAGCTTCTGAGTTGGTGTAGGAGGCAGTTAAAAATGCGCACATATTTTTTTCCAAAATTCTCAATACTGCCCCCTGGCCTCAACAGGTTTTAAGGGCTTTATTGGCATGAGATACATATGTTAACATTGTCATGGCAAGTGAAGTAGATAATAAACAAAAGTGAAATTAACAATACAAATCAAGAGTAAACATTACACTCACAGAAGTTCCAAAAGAATAAAGACATTTAAAATGTCATATTATGGCTATGTACAGTATTATAACATAAGTATTATTATAATATATTATTATATTATGTCTATATACGATGTTGTAACGATGTGCAAATAGTTAAAGTACAAAATGGAAAATAAATAAACATAAATATCGGTTATATTTACAATGATGTTTGTTCTTCACTGGTTTCCCTTTCCTTGTGGCAACAGGTCACAAATCTTGCTGCTGTGATGTCACACTGTGGTTTTTCACCCAGTAGATATGGGGGTTTATCAAAATTGGGTTTGTTTTCGAATTCTTTGTGGATCTGTGTAATCTGAGGGAAATATGTGTCTCTAATATGGTCATACATTTGGCAGGAGGTTAGGAAGTGCAGCTCAGTTTCCACCTCATTTTGTGGGCAGTGTGCACATAGCATGTCTTCTCTTGAGAGCCAGGTCTACCTACGGCGGCCTTTCTCAATAGTAAGGCTACGCTAACTGAGTCTGTACATAGTCAAAGCTTTTCTTAAGTTTGGGTCAGTCACAGTGGTCAGGTATTCTGCCACTGTGTACTCTCTGTTTAGGGCCAAATAGCATTCTAGTTTGCTCTGTTTTTTGGTAAATTCTTTCCCATGTGCCAAGTAATTATCTTTTTGTTTTCTCATGATTTGGTTGGGTCTAATTGTGTTGCTGTCCTGGGGCTCTGTGGGGTCTGTTTGTGTTTGTGAACAGAGCCCCAGGACCAGCTTGCTTAGGGGACTCTTCTCCAGGTTCATCTCTCTGTAGGTGATGGATATGTTAAGGAAGGTTTGGGAACTGTTTCCTTTTAGGTGGTTGTAGAATTTAACTGCTAATTTCTGGATATTGATAATTAGCAGGTATTGGCCTAATTTTGCTCTGCATGTGTTATTTGGTGTTTTACGTTGAACACGGAGGATATTTTTGCAGAATTATGCATGCGGTCTCAATTTGGTATTTGTCCCATTTTGTGAATTCTTGGTTGGTGAGCGGACCCCAGACCTCACAACCATAGAGGCAATGTGTTCTATAACTGATTCAAGTCTGTTTAGCCTTGTCTCTCTGCTCATTCACAGCTTTGTGGAAGTCACCTGTGGCGCTGATGTTTAGGTCGAGGTATGTATAGTTTTTTGTGTGCTCTATATGGAATTTGTATTTGTGGTCCTGGCAACTGGACCTTTTTGGAAACACAATTATTTTTGTCTTACTGAGATTTACTGTCAGGGCCCAGGTCTGACAGAATCTGTGCAGAAGATCTAGGTGCTGCTGTAGGCCCTCCTTGGTTGGGGACAGATCTAGGTGCTGCTGTAGGACCTCCTTGGTTGGGGACAGATCTAGGTGCTGCTGTAGGCCCTCCTTGGTTGGGGACAGATCTAGGTGCTTCTGTAGGTCCTCGTTGGTTGGGGACAGATCTAGGTGCTGCTGTAGGACCTCCTTGGTTGGGGACAGATCTAGGTGCTGCTGTAGGTCCTCGTTGGTTGGGGACAGATCTAGGTGCTGCTGTAGGACCTCCTTCTTTGGGGACAGATCTAGGTGCTGCTGTAGGACCTCCTTGGTTGGGGACAGATCTAGGTGCTGCTGTAGGACCTCCTTGGTTGGGGACAGAAGCACCAGATCATCAGCTATTGGGGTCTAATTGGTCTCCACATTTGTGGATTGGGGTGATCGGTCCTTTGTTCCAAGACGCCAGAGCTAAGGATGATGTTAAAGAGTTTAAGTATAGCCAATTGGAATTTGTGGTCTGTATATTTGATCATTTCATTTCATTGAGGATACCATCAACACCACAGGCCTTTTTAGGTTGGAAGGTTTGTATTTTGTCCTGTAGTTCATTCAATGTAATTGGAGAATCCAGTGGGTTCTGGTAGTCTTTAATAGTTGATTCTGAGAGTTGTATTTGATCATGTATATGTTTTTGCTGTTTGTTCTATGTTGTAGAGCCAAAAAGATTGGAGAAGTGGTTTATCCATACATCTCCGTTTTGGAAAGATAATTCTTCGTGTTGTTGTTTGTTTAGTGTTTTCCAATTTTCCCAGAAGTGGTTAGATTCTGTGGATTCTTCAATTACATTGAGCTGATTTCTGATGTGCTGTCCCTTCTTTTTCCGTAGTGTATTTCTGTATTGTTTTTAGTGATTCACCATAGTGAAGCCGTAGACTCAGGTTTTCTGGTTCTCTGTGTTTTTGGTTGGATATGTTTCTCAGTTTCTTTCTTAGGTTTTCATTCTTCATCAAACCGTTTGTCGTTGTTGTTAATTTTCTTAGGTTTTCTGTTTTCTGTTTATAGATTTAATAGGGAAGCTGAGAGGTTAAACATACTGTATAGGTTTGCTACTGCCAAGTTTACTCCATCACTATTACAGTGGAAACATTTTGTCCTGTCTAAAAGGGATTGAATTTGTTGTTGCCTAAATATTTTTTGGTAGGTTTCCACAATACTTTTCTTATTCAGTTTCATTGGCTTTGGTGCCTCATGATTGAGTATTGCTCTGTTCAAGTAGACTGTGATTTTGCTGTGGTCTGATAGGGGTGTCAGTGGGCTGACTGAATGCTCTGAGAAACTCTGGGTTGAGCTCGGTGACAAAGTAGTCTACAGTACTACTGCCAAGAGATGAGCTATAGGCGTACCTACCATAGGAGTCCCCTCGAAGTTTACCATTGACTATGTACAGACCCAGAATGCGACAGAGCTGCAGGAGTTGTGACCTGTTTTTGTTGGTTATGTTGTCATAGTTGTGCCTAGGGGGGCATATGGGGGAGGGAATGCTGTCACTTCCAGACAGGTGTTTGTCCCCTTGTGTGCGTAATTGTATAAGTGTGCCCTTGGGTGTCAGGTTCTTGTCCAGTTCTGGCATTTAGGTCGCCACAGACTAGTACATGTCCCTGGGCCTGGAAATGATTGATTTCCCCCTCCAGGATGGAGAAGCTGTCTTCATTAAAGTATGGGGATTCTAGTGGGGGGATATAGGTAGGATGGAGAAGCTGTCTTCATTATAGTATGGGGATTCTAGTGGGGGGATATAGGTAGTATGGAGAAGCTGTCTTCATTAAAGTATGGGGATTCTAGTGGGGGGATATAGGTAGCATACAGGAGGACATTTTTCTCTGTTCAGATCATTTCCTTTTGAATTTCTAGCCAAATGTAAACTATTTCTGTTTTGATTAATTTAATAGAGTGAGTTAGGTCTGATCTATACCAAATTAGCATGCCCCCCGAGTCTCTTCCCTGTTTCACACCTGGTAGTTTGGTGGATGGGACTACCAGCTCTCTGTAACCTAGAGGGCAACCAGTGTTTCCATCTCCTCTATGCCATGTTTCTTGTAGGATGACAATGTCTGTATTTCCAATTTCTTTGATGAAGTCCAGGTTCCTGCTCTTTAGGCCAAAAGCAGATGACCTCAGGCCTTAGATATTCCAGGATGAGATAGTGAAGGCTTTGTGTTCCATAAAGTGTCCAATGTTGTTAGTCGTCAGGCCAGTAAGTGTGAACACAGCTTGCTGAGCATCTGGTACATCATGTTCACGGCCTGGGCGTATGTGTGACATCTCTCTCTCTCTCTCTCTCTCTCTATCTCTCTCTCATGAGCATAGTGTTTATACCATACTGTTACACATAACCCATCGTCTGTCCCACTATCTGTCCTCTCATCTGCCTTCCATCTGTCCCTTCCATCTGCCTTCCATCTGTCCCTTCCATCTGCCTTCCATCTGTCCCTTCCATCTGCCCTACATCTGTCCCTTCCATCTGCCCTACATCTGTCCCTTCCATCTGCCCTACATCTGTCCCTTCCATCTGTCCCTTCCATCTGTCCCTTCCATCTGCCTTCCATCTGTCCCTTCCATCTGCCCTACATCTGTCCCTTCCATCTGTCCTTGCATCTGTCCCATCAGCTGCAGCATGAATGCCAACTAGCCCTCTCTCAGCATCAATATGGAAGCCCTCCCTCAACATATGGGTCAGCATCACTATAGATTAACATTAGCATTTCAGGCTATGATTTGCTGTGTCATCTGCATCTGAGGAAAGACTGACATAAATCTATCGAAGTTCTGCGCAAGCAATTAAACATGTTTTTTTTTAAGTGCCGATCCGTAAGAGGTTTTAATACCAAATATAGAGATCAATACAGAATCAGTTAAATGGTGTAAAAAACAGTATGTGATTATTCAGGATGTTGCCTTGTAGCCTGTCTGTACTCTAGAAGACACTGAGGGCTAATCTGCCTGCAAAGAGCCATGCTTATGAAACAGAATACAACCCAACATCCTGATCTATCAGCCTTCTATTGAATCTGATCAGCTCACCAGACTAGCCGAAAGGAACAACGCAGTTAACTTTCTGAGCTGTGGTCTTGAGGCAGCACTCGGACTGGGACACAGAGCTGTGGGCTGGGACGAGCAAAAAAATGTTTTGGTGGTAGCCTTCCTTTTGAATTGTGTCACTGCAAAACGTATTTTCAGATACTTACTTTAAAAGAGATGTTTGAATAACTTTTTAGCCAGTAGTTCTGAAAGTAGTGCTCACGAGGCAAAAAGTGGTCCCTGAAAATTGCATACTACATCACATCTATGTGCATCACCTCATTGTTTTCTCTCCCTCTCTCTCTCTGTCTCTCTCTTTCTGCTCTGTCCACTGAGCCATTGGGTCCACCCTGCAACGTCATTGGATAATGCTGAGCAGGCCTGGGCCAGCCTTCGTCTTTCACTGTGCAACTCGTCAATGTGCATCTTGTTAAATCAAATCACATTTTATTGGTCACAAATACATATTTAGCAGATGCTATTGCGGGTGTAGCGAAATAATTGTGTTCCCAGCTCTAACAGTAGAGTAGTATCTAACTATTCACAACAATACAAACAAATCTAAAAGTGAAATATATAAATATCAGGACGAACAATGAACAAAGTATAGGAAAAGCTGGAGAAGCAACCAACAAGTGCTCAGCATATATGGGAACTCCTTCAAGAATGTTGGAAAAGCATTCCAGGTGAAGCTGGTTGAGAGAATTCCAAGAGTGTGCAAAGTCATCAAGGCAAAGGGTGGCTACTTTTAAGAATCTCAAATATTTTAATAAATGTGCAGAAATATCTATAAACCTGTTTTTGCATTGTTCTTATGGGGTATTGTGTGTAGATTAATGAGGGAAAAAAATATTTTAATCCATTTTAGAATAAGGTTGTAACATAACAAAAAGTGGAGAAGGTCAAGAGGTACTTTCTGAAAGCACTATAGCTTCTCACTTTCTCATGTTCTTCTTATTTCTTGTGTGTTGTTGTTCTACCTTGTTATTTTTTAGTAATACATTGTTATTGATTAGTGCATTGTTGGGTTTAGAACTTGCAAGAAAGGCATTTCACTGTATTTGTTGATGTGACATTAAAACTTACCTCCAAGCGTTGATCCAAGTTTGATGTATAATCTTTAGATGCTGGCAGAGGTCGTACCATTGGAAGACATAGCTTTGACTGTAGCCTACAAAAGCATGTTCCCGCTCTTTTCCCACGATCCATCAAAAACATTTGGTGTGTCATCATATTGGTCTCTGACTTGTCATCGGACAGAACTAACTTAAACTTAAACTTGTGCCTATTTTCAATGCTGATTTGAATGACATTGGAAAAAAAACATTTTTTTGGCCGCGAACATAATTTCTAAATTTAAAAGTAGTCGAAGAAATCATATCATTTTACATTTTACATTTTAGTCATTTAGCAGAAGCTCTTATCCAGAGCGACTTACAGTAGTGAATGCATACATTACATTAAAAAAAAATTCTCCGATACTTTCAAAAGTATCTGTAATCTGATTACAATGTTGTACTTCCAACAGGACAACGACCCTAAACCCACAGCCAAGACAACTCAGGAGTGGCTTTTGGACAAGTCTCTGAATGTCCTTGAGTGGCCCAGCCAGAGTCCGGACTTGAACCCGATCTAACATCTCTGGAGAGACAAAATGTGGAAAAAGTCAAGGGGTCTGAATTCTTTCCGAATGTGTGTGTGTGTGTGTGTGTGTGTGTGTATTTGTGTGATGGGATGTACTGTATAGACATCAAAAACAGTATGTGGATTGAATATTTAGTTTATCTATTAAATACGTAGGATAGAATAGTAAATATACAGCAATAGTTGAACAGGATGGACATGACTAGAATACTGTATATACATATGAAATGAGTAAAACATTATGTAAACGTTATTAAAGTGACCAGTGATTCCATGTCTATGTACATAGGAAAGCAGTCTATAAGGTACAGGGTTGAGTACCAGGTGGTAGTGGGCTGGCTAGTAACAGTAACTAAGGTTCAGGGCAGGGTACTGGGTGGAGGCCGGCTAGTAACAGTAACTAAGGTTCAGGGCAGGGTACTGGGTGGAGGCTGGCTAGTAACAGTGACTAAGGTTCAGGGCAGGGTACTGGGTGGAGGCTGGCTAGTAACAGTAACTAAGGTTCAGGGCAGGGTACTGGGTGGAGGCTGGCTAGTAACAGTGACTAAGGTTCAGGGCAGGGTACTGGGTGGAGGCTGGCTAGTAACAGTAACTAAGGTTCAGGGCAGGGTACTGGGTGGAGGCTGGCTAGTAACAGTGACTAAGGTTCAGGGCAGGGTACTGGGTGGAGGCTGGCTAGTAACAGTAACTAAGGTTCAGGGCAGGGTACTGGGTGGAGGCTGGCTAGTAACAGTAACTAAGGTTCAGGGCAGGGTACTGGGTGGAGGCTGGCTAGTAACAGTAACTAAGGTTCAGGGCAGGGTACTGGGTGGAGGCTGGCTAGTAACAGTAACTAAGGTTCAGGGCAGGGTACTGGGTGGAGGCTGGCTAGTAACAGTAACTAAGGTTCAGGGCAGGGTACTGGGTGGAGGCTGGCTAGTAACAGTAACTAAGGTTCAGGGCAGGGTACTGGGTGGAGGCCGGCTAGTAACAGTAACTAAGGTTCAGGGCAGGGTACTGGGAGGAGGCAGGCTAGTAACAGTAACTAAGGTTCAGGCAGGGTACTGGGTGGAGGCCGGCTAGTAACAGTAACTAAGGTTCAGGGCAGGGTACTGGGTGGAGGCTAGTAACAGTAACTAAGGTTCAGGGTAGGGTACTGGGTGGAGGCTGGCTAGTAACAGTAACTAAGGTTCAGGGCAGGGTACTGGGTGGAGGCTAGTAACAGTAACTAAGGTTCAGGGCAGGGTACTGGGTGGAGGCTAGTAACAGTAACTAAGGTTCAGGGCAGGGTACTGGGTGGAGGCTAGTAACAGTAACTAAGGTTCAGGGCAGGGTACTGGGTGGAGGCTGGCTAGTAACAGTAACTAAGGTTCAGGGCAGGGTACTGGGTGGAGGCTGGCTAGTAACAGTATCTAAGGTTCAGGGCAGGGTACTGGGTGGAGGCCGGCTAGTAACAGTAACTAAGGTTCAGGGCAGGGTACTGGGTGGAGGCCGGCTAGTAACAGTAACTAAGGTTCAGGGCAGGGTACTGGGTGGAGGCTGGCTAGTAACAGTGACTAAGGTTCAGGGCAGGGTACTGGGTGGAGGCTGGCTAGTAACAGTAACTAAGGTTCAGGGCAGGGTACTGGGTGGAGGCTGGCTAGTAACAGTGACTAAGGTTCAGGGCAGGGTACTGGGTGGAGGCTGGCTAGTAACAGTAACTAAGGTTCAGGGCAGGGTACTGGGTGGAGGCTGGCTAGTAACAGTGACTAAGGTTCAGGGCAGGGTACTGGGTGGAGGCTGGCTAGTAACAGTAACTAAGGTTCAGGGCAGGGTACTGGGTGGAGGCTGGCTAGTAACAGTAACTAAGGTTCAGGGCAGGGTACTGGGTGGAGGCTGGCTAGTAACAGTAACTAAGGTTCAGGGCAGGGTACTGGGTGGAGGCTGGCTAGTAACAGTAACTAAGGTTCAGGGCAGGGTACTGGGTGGAGGCTGGCTAGTAACAGTAACTAAGGTTCAGGGCAGGGTACTGGGTGGAGGCTGGCTAGTAACAGTAACTAAGGTTCAGGGCAGGGTACTGGGTGGAGGCCGGCTAGTAACAGTAACTAAGGTTCAGGGCAGGGTACTGGGAGGAGGCAGGCTAGTAACAGTAACTAAGGTTCAGGGCAGGGTACTGGGTGGAGGCCGGCTAGTAACAGTAACTAAGGTTCAGGGCAGGGTACTGGGTGGAGGCTAGTAACAGTAACTAAGGTTCAGGGTAGGGTACTGGGTGGAGGCTGGCTAGTAACAGTAACTAAGGTTCAGGGCAGGGTACTGGGTGGAGGCTAGTAACAGTAACTAAGGTTCAGGGCAGGGTACTGGGTGGAGGCTAGTAACAGTAACTAAGGTTCAGGGCAGGGTACTGGGTGGAGGCTAGTAACAGTAACTAAGGTTCAGGGCAGGGTACTGGGTGGAGGCTGGCTAGTAACAGTAACTAAGGTTCAGGGCAGGGTACTGGGTGGAGGCTGGCTAGTAACAGTATCTAAGGTTCAGGGCAGGGTACTGGGTGGAGGCCGGCTAGTAACAGTAACTAAGGTTCAGGGCAGGGTACTGGGTGGAGGCTGGCTAGTAACAGTAACTAAGGTTCAGGGCAGGGTACTGGGTGGAGGCTAGTAACAGTAACTAAGGTTCAGGGCAGGGTACTGGGTGGAGGCTGGCTAGTAACAGTAACTAAGGTTCAGGGCAGGGTACTGGGTGGAGGCCGGCTAGTAACAGTGACTAAGGTTCAGGGCAGGGTACTGGGTGGAGGCTGGCTAGTAACAGTAACTAAGGTTCAGGGCAGGGTACTGGGTGGAGGCTGGCTAGTAACAGTCACTAAGGTTCAGGGCAGGGTACTGGGTGGAGGCTGGCTAGTAACAGTAACTAAGGTTCAGGGCAGGGTACTGGGTGGAGGCTGGCTAGTAACAGTAACTAAGGTTCAGGGCAGGGTACTGGGTGGAGGCTAGTAACAGTAACTAAGGTTCAGGGCAGGGTACTGGGTGGAGGCTGGCTAGTAACAGTGACTAAGGTTCAGGGCAGGGTACTGGGTGGAGGCCGGCTAGTAACAGTCACTAAGGTTCAGGGCAGGGTACTGGGTGGAGGCTGGCTAGTAACAGTGACTAAGGTTCAGGGCAGGGTACTGGGTGGAGGCCGGCTAGTAACAGTAACTAAGGTTCAGGGCAGGGTACTGGGTGGAGGCAGGCTAGTAACAGTAACTAAGGTTCAGGGCAGGGTACTGGGTGGAGGCTAGTAACAGTAACTAAGGTTCAGGGCAGGGTACTGGGTGGAGGCTGGCTAGTAACAGTGACTAAGGTTCAGGGCAGGGTACTGGGTGGAGGCCGCTAGTAACAGTCACTAAGGTTCAGGGCAGGGTACTGGGTGGAGGCTGGCTAGTAACAGTGACTAAGGTTCAGGGCAGGGTACTGGGTGGAGGCCGGCTAGTAACAGTAACTAAGGTTCAGGGCAGGGTACTGGGTGGAGGCCGGCTAGTAACAGTAACTAAGGTTCAGGGCAGGGTACTGGGTGGAGGCAGGCTAGTAACAGTAACTAAGGTTCAGGGCAGGGTACTGGGTGGTGGCCGGTTAGTGGTGACTATTTAACAGTCTGATGGCCTGGAGATAGAAGCTGTTTCTCAGTCTCTCTGTCCCTGCTTTGATGAACCTGTACTGACCTCGCTTTCTGGATGATAGCGGGGTGAACAGGCAGTGGCTCAGGTGGTTGATGTCCTTGATGATCTTTTTGGCCTTCCTGTGACATCGAGTGCTGTAAATGGCAGGCAGTGTGCTGGGCAGACTACACCACCGTCTGGAGATCCCTGTGGCTGTGATACAGCCCGACTGGATGCTCTCAATGGTGCACCTGTAAAAGTTTGTGAGGGTGTTAAGGGCCAAGACACATTTCTTCAGCCTCCTGAGGTTGAAGAGGCGCTGTTGCACTTTCTTCTCCATGCTGTCTGTGTGAGTGGACCATTTCAGATCGGCAGTGATGTGTACGCCGAGGAACTTGAAGCTGTCACTCAAATGGGCGAGGGTTTGAAGCTAATTGGCTGGAACTGTAATTGCTAGGGGGCTGGCACACGTGGTCCAAGCATCCGGTACTCAAAAAGGTGCAGCACATGTTCCAGAAAACAAGTTCTTTCAAACTAGGGATTTAGTGGCTAACGGAGGTAAGACAGTAATTCTGTTCATAGGTGATGTGCATATGAACTGAATGAACATAGACATGTCTTTATGTTTATTTGGTCAATTGATGGGACATTGCAACTCAATAGATGCTAGTAGTCAGCCTGAAGCAAACACTTCTAAAGTAAGATAAATATAGGACCCTGTGGATTTCTAAAGGTCTTTCCCAAAACACTTACCAACTGAATGTTGAGTGGAAACCTACCTGGAAGAATGATATCATCAAGATTCTCTTGCTTGTAGTGGTCATTTGTTATTGTAGTTTGGTCAGGGGTGTGTTTGTTTAGAGTGTTTCGGGGTTTGTTGGGTTATGTTCTGTTTAAGAGGGGTGTTTGTTTAGAGTGTTTCGGGGTTTGTTGGGTTATGTACCTGGAAGAATGATATAATCAAGATTCTCTTGCTTGTATTAAAGGGGAACTACATCCACCGTTTTTCACAGTTTTTCTTTAACGATTTCTGATGTGGTTGAAAGCCATTGATGGAAAAAAGCACTCAATTGTCATACTTGAATAAAAGTTAAGGTACCTTTTATAGAAAATTACTCAAGGAAAAGTGAACGTCACCCAGTTAGTAAAAGTCTAGAAGTATCTGGTTTTAAATGTACTTAACCCTTGTGTTACGTTAAGGGTAAAAGAAATCACCCGCCACTATATTTAACAACTTCAAATTTCATGACTTTTCCTAGAGCGACCCCAACATTAGAAAAAGTGAAACATCGCCTTTGCTCATGTTTTCATGAAAGCTGTACATCAGCAGGGTACAAAGATTGTCTTAGTATCACGTCCTGACCAGTATAAGGGGTTATTTGTTATTGTAGTTTGGTCAGGACGTGGCAGGGGTGTTTGTTTAGTGTTTCGGGGTTTGTTGGGCTATGTTCTTGTTAGTCTATTTCTATGTTAGTTCTAGTATGTCTATTTCTATGTGGTTTGTTGGGTTGACCTTCAATTGGAAGCAGCTGCTCCTAGTTGCTTCTAATTGAAGGTCCTATTTAAGAGGGGTGTTTTTTCTATAGGATTTTGTTGGTAGTTGCTTCCTTGTTTAGTGTTTGTTGCACCTGACAGGACTGTTTCGGTTAGTTTTTTTTGTATACGTATTTAGTTGTTTCTCCTTCTTCAAATAAAAAGATTAGTATACATATTCCCGCTGCATTTTGGTCCAATCCTTACAACAACCGTGACACTTAGGGTCATTTTTGACACGGCAGTTATAAAATCACTTACACACCACAAAAATCACAAAGACACACACACACGATGAGAAATTGAGATGATGTGTACTTGTCACATCCTGACCAGTAAAGGGGTTATTTGTAATTAGAGTTTGGTCAGGACGTGGCAGGAGGTATTTGTTTTATATGGTTTTGAGTGAGTGTTTAGGTAGAGGGGCGTTTGATTTATGTTTCCGGGGTTTTTGGTTTAGTTCTATGTCTGTTTCTAGGGTGTTTATTTCTATGTTTAGTAATTGGGATTGGGGCCTTCAATTGGAGGCAGCTGGTTATCGTTGCCTCTGATTGAAGGTCCTATAATTAGGAGTATGTTTGTTTTGGGAATTGTGGGAGGTTGTTTTGCACTGCTAGGATTAGCCTGCAAACTGTTCTGTTGTCGTCTGGTTTCTTGTGTTTGTGGTTATTTAAAATAAACGTCAAAATGAGCACTCAACCCGCTGCGCCTTGGTCCAATTCATACGACGGCCGTTACAGTACTACTGAACTCAGACAAAACTAAAACTTCCTTGTGCATGTGGAGCATCTCCCCTCCACGACCCCACACGTCTCAAGTTCACAGACAAAAGAAACAAAATTTAAGAACAAAATGATCATTTCTTGAAGTATTGTTTACTAATGGGGAATGCAATCAGAGCCTATAAAGGTGCTGCAGATAACAGTACCCCCCCCCCAGTTCTCTCTTTGCTGAAGCCATGAGTCCACATTTCCGTGCCCAACAGGTCCCGTGTGGCTCAGTTGGTAGAGCATGGTGTTTGCAACGCCAGGGTTGTGGGTTCAATTCCCACGGGGGACAAGCATGGATTTTTTTTTTTTATGAAATGTATTCACTACTGTAAGTCGCTCTGGATAAGAGTGTCTGCTAAATGACTAAAATGTCAAATGTTGTAGATTAGATTTTGTCCAGGAGGAACAAGAGAACGATGATTTAGAAGAGGAGGAGGTATGTGAAGAAGAAGATGATTGGCGCAGTTAGAAAAAACAAGCCTGAGCTCCCCCTTGCACTCCTCGCAACAAGGGGGAGAGAGGCTTTCTGATCAAAGTTTGCCTTCACCCCCACCCCCACCCTCAAAGAGGAACAAGAATGTGGTCCTCCTGAGCACACTGCACAAAACGGCTGAGATCAGTGATCATGAGGACAGGAAGCCAGCCATTATCCCGGAATACAACCACAACAAAGCAGGCATGGACAACCTGGACAAAGTGAATGGAACTGGCCCCTGGTCATCTTCCATAACATCATTGATGTGTCCTCATATAATGCCTTTGTGATATGGAACAAGATCAACCCTACCTGAATGCCTGATAAGCGGAACGAGAGGAGGGTGTACCTGGAGCAGCTGGGAAAGGCACTTGTAACATTCAAAGAAGGGAGAGCCTCCGCCGCACAGCAGCCTCTGCAGCGCTTGTGAAAGCTGTTCAGTGGGCTGAATCTTGTCCTGTTCCACCTGAGGCTGCAGCTGCCAATTCTGCCCCCCAAAGAAGGACTGTAAAACAAATACTATGTGCTGCACATGTGAGAAATACATCTGCAAAGTCCATGCACACACACTTGCATACTGCCCTATATGTACTAATTAGAGTTGCTGTTTTTTATTTTTTTTAATTCACCTCTATTTAACCAGGTAGGCTAGTTGAGAACAAGTTCTCATTTGCTACTGTGACCTGGCCAAGATAAAGCATAGCAATTTGACACATACAACAACACAGAGTTACACATGGAATAAACAAAACATACAGTCAATAATACAGTAGAACAAAAGAAAACAAAAAGTCTATATACAGTGAGTGCAAATGAGGTAAGTTAAGGCAATAAATAGGCCATGGTGGTGAAGTAATTACAATACAGCAATTAAACACTGGAATTGTAGATGTGCAGAAGATGAATGTGCAAGTGGAGATACTGGGGTGCAAAGGAGCAAGATAAATAAAATACAGTATGGGGATGACGTAGGTAGATAGATGGGCTGTTTACAGATGGGCTATGTGCAGGTGCAGTGATCTGTGAGCTGCTCTGACAGCTGGTGCTTATTAAAGCAGGTGGGGGAGATATGAGTCTTCAGCTTCAGAGATTTTTGCAGTTCATTCCAGTCATTGGCAGCAGAGAACTGGAAGGAAAGGCGACCGAAAGAGGAATTGGCTCTGGGGGTGACCAGTGAGATATACCTGCTGGAGCGCGTGCTACGAGTGGGTGCTGCTATGGTGACCAGTGAGCTGAGATAAGGCGGGGCTTTACCTAGCAGAGACTTGCAGATAACCTGTAGCCAGTGGATTTGGCGACAAGTATGAAGCGAGGGCCAACCAACGAGAACGTGCAGGTCGCAATGGTGGGTAGTGTATGGGGCTTTGGTGACAAAACGAATGGCACTGTGATAGACTGCATCCAATTTGTTGAGTAGAGTGTTGAAGGCTATTTTATAGATGACAACACCGAAGTCGAGGATCGGTAGGATGGTCAGTTTTATGAGGGTATGTTTGGCAGCATCAGTGAAGGATGCTTTGTTGCGATATAGGAAGCCGATTCTAGATTTAATTTTGGATTGGAGATGTTTAATGTGACTCCGGAAGGAGAGTTTACAGTCTAACCAGACACCCAGGTATTTGTAGTTGTCCACGTATTCTAAGTCAGAGCCGTCCAGAGTAGTGATGCAGGACGGGCGAGCAGGTGCGGGCAGTGATCAGTTGAATAGCATGCATTTAGTTTTACTTGCATTTAAGAGCAGTTGGAGGCCATGGAAGGAGAGTTGTATGGCATTGAAGCTCGTCTGGAGGTTAGTTAACACAGTGTCCAAAGAGGGGTCAGAAGTACGCAGAATGGTGTCGTCTGCGTAGAGGTGGATAAGAGAATCACCCGCAGCAAGCGCAACATCATTGATGTATACAGAGAAGAGAGTCGACCCGAGAATTGAACCCTGTGGCACACCCATAGAGACTGCCAGAGGTCCGGACAACAGGCCCTCCGATTTGACACACTGAACTCTATCGGAGAAGTAGTTGGTAAACCAGGCGAAGTAATCATTTGAGAAACCAAAGCTGTCGAATCTGCCAATAAGAATGTGGTGAATGACAGAGTCGAAAGCCTTGGCCAGGTCGATGAATACGGCTGCACAGTAATGTCTCTTATTGATGGCCGTTATGATGTCGTTTAGGACCTTGAGCGTGGCTTAGGTGCACCCATGACCAGCTCTGAAACCAGATTGCATAGCGGAGAAGGTAAGGTGGGATTCGAAATGGTCGGTAATCTGTTTGTTAACTTGGCTTTCGAAGACCTTAGAAAGACAGGGTAGGATAGATATAGGTCTGTAGCAATTTGGGTCTAGAGTGTCACCCCCTTTGAAGAGGGGGATGACCACGGCAGCTTTCCAATCTTTGGGAATCTCAGATGATAAGAAAGAGACATTGAACAGGCTAGTAATAGGGGTTTCAACAATTTCGGCAGATAATTTTAGAAAGAGAGGGTCCAGATTGTCTAGCCCGGCTGATTTGTATGGATTTTGCAGCTTTTTCAGAACATCAGCTACCTGAATTTGGGTGAAGGAGAAATGGTGGGGGATTTGGCGGGTTGCTGTGGAGGGTGCCGGGCAGTTGACCGGGGTAGAGGTAGCCAGGTGGAAAGCATGGCCAGCCGTAGAGAAATGCTTATTGAAATTCTCAATTATAGTGGATTTATCGGTGGTAACAGTGTTTCCTAGCCTCAGAGCAGTGGGAAGCTGGGAGGAGGTACTCTTATTCTCCATGGACTTTACAGTGTCCCGGAACGTTTTTGAGTTAGTACTACAAGATGCAAATTTCTGTTTGAAAAAGGTAGCCTTAGCTTTTCTAACTGCCTTTGTATATTGGTTCCTAACTTCCCTGAAAAGTTGCATATCACGGGGGCTATTCGATGGTAATGCAAAACGCCACAGGATGGTTTTGTGCTGGTCAAGGGCAGACAGTTCTGGAGTGAACCAAGGACTATATTTATTCCTAGTTCTACATTTTTTGAGTGGGGCATGTTTATTTATTTTTAAAGAATAACCAGGCATCGTCTACTGACGGGATGAAGTCAATGTCATTCCAGGATACCCCGGCCAGGTCGATTAGAAAGGCCTGCTCGCAGAAGTGTTTTAGGGAGTGTTTGACAGTGATGAGGGGTGGTCGTTTGGTCGCAGACCCATTACGGATGCAGGCAATGAGGCAGTGATCGCTGAGATCTTGATTGAAAACAGCAGAGGTGTATTTGGAGGGCAAGTTAGTTAGGATGACATCTATGAGGGTGCCCGTGTTGACGGATTGAGGTTGTACCTGGTAGGTTCATTGATAAATTGTGTGAGATTGAGGGCATCAAGGTTAGATAGTTGGATGGTCGGGGTGTTAAGCATGTCCCAGTTTTGTCCCCTAGTAGCACGAGCTCTGAAGATAGATGGGGAGTAATCAATTCTCATATGGTATCGAGGGCACAGCTGGGGGCAGTGGGAGGTCTATAGCAAGCGGCAACAGTGAGAGACTTGTTTCTGGAAAGGTGCATTTTTAGAAGTAGAAGCTCGAATTGTTTGGGTACAGACTTGGATAGTAATACAGAACTCTGCAGGCTATCTTTGCAGTAGATTGCAACACCGCCCCCTTTGGCAGTTCTTTCTTGGCGGAAAATTTAATAGTTGGAGATTTTGGGTTTTTTGGTGGTTTTCCTAAGCCAGGATTCAGACACGGCTAAGACATCCTGGCTGGCAGAGTGTGCTAAAGCAGTGAGTAAAACAAACTTAGGGAGTAGGCTTCTAATGTTAACATGCATGAAACCAAAGTTTTTACGGTTACAGAAGTCAACCAATGAGAGCACCTGGGGAGTGGGAGTGGAGCTAGGCACTGCAGGACCTGGATTAACCTCCACATCACCAGAGGAACAGAGGAGAAGTAGGATAAGGGTACGGCTAAAGGCTATACGAACTGGCCGTCCAGCACGTTCGGAACAGAGAGTAAAAGGAGCAGGTTTCTGGGCACGATAGCATAGATTCAAGGCATAGTGTACAGACAAAGGTATGGTAGGATGTGAGTACATTGGAGGTAAACCTAGGCATTGAGTAATGATGAGAGAGATATAGTCTCTAGAGACGTTTAAACCAGGTGATGTCATCGCATTTGTAGAAGGTGGAACAACATGGTTGGTTAAGGCATATTGAGCAGGGCTAGAGGCTCTACAGTGAAATAAGACAGTAATCACTAACCAGGACAGTAATGGATGAGGCATATTGATATTAGAGAGAGGCATGCGTAACCAAGTGAACATATGGGTCCAGTGTGTGGTTGGGCTGACTGGGGACATGGCGATTCAGACAGTTAGCAGGCCGATGCTAACAAGCTAACAGTTAGTAGGCCGGGGCTAAACAAGCTAGCAGTTAGCAGACCGGGTTAGCAAGCAAGCAGTTGGCAGACCGGGGCTAGCAGTTAGCAGACCGGGGCAGGCAAGCTAGCAGTTAGCAGACCGGGGCTAGCAAGTTAGCCTTTGGGGGACGTCGCTATGGGGGTAAGTCTGTTTTTGCCTCTTCGTGCGTTGACTTTGATAGACCAGTCGTGGAATTATTAGGGTTCCAAGTAGCTCTAGGTAGCTAGCAGGCCGGTTAGCAGAATGGGCCTTCAGCGGACGTCGCGCCTGAGGGGCCTGTTGGAATCCTCGGGCAGATTATGTCGATATTCCAGTCGTAGAGGATCGGCGGGGTTCCGTGCCCCGTACCGGCAGTAGAAGGGGTCCGGATATTGTAGCCCAGGAGTGGGCTTTGGTGGTAGCACAGGAGCCCTGGACGGGCAAGCTTCAGTCTAATTGGTGCTTGCTCCGGGATGGAAACGCTAGCCAGGAGTAGTCACCCGGGATTGCGGTTAGCTAATTGAGAATATCCAGATGAAAATATTCAGTTTGCGGTAGGAATCTGGGCATATGGGGAAAAAAATTAAAATAATAATAGGTCCGTTATGCTCTGGTTTGAGTCACGTTGCTCGAACTGGCGAGAGCTTTCCGAGCTAAAGGTTAGCTGATGACCACTAGCAATGGTTTGCTGACTGATAGCTGGTAGGTAGTTAGCTGGCTAGCTTCAGTTGAGGGATTCCAGATCCGAAGTAAATAGAAATAGAAAGAAAACAACAGATCCACGCCACATTGGGTGAGGCGGGTTGCAGGAGAGTATTTAGAAGTTGAGGTTTAGGAAAAATATTTTTTAAAGATGTATGCGAAGAAAAAGATGTAAAAAGATATATACAAGAGACAGGACAAAGATGTCTGACTGCTACGCCATCTTGGATTATGTTCTGATTTATGTTCTTCACGTTTTTGTTTTGTATCTATTATCTCATTTTATTATTATTTATTGTTGTTGTGGGTGGGGGCAATGGTTTAAAAAATGGGAGAAGACTAGTATTTTGTAGTTGAATTCCTCATTGTACAGTATATAAGAATATATCACTATGTTGCCAAAAAAGTTCATGACTGTTATTGTTTCCCTTCAATAAAATGTATTCAAAACTAATTTCTGCACATTTCTGCTACTTTCTTAGGCAAGTGTTATCTCTTGAAAAACAATTCATGTTTACACCTATGCAATACCTTTAGCAATAATAATAAAAATAATAAACCTCTACTTTAGTAAAGAAAACAATTATGACAGGTGTGTTGTAATAAAAAAGAGTGGTGTCCAATGATTAAATGCAGTCTTTCTGCATTGTGAAGAGGGAAAACCTAGATATTCACAAAGTTTGTGATGAATGACTGGTTGTTTCTTCATGCAAAATAGATTTGGGGTTAAAAATTCAATAAAGATAATTTATTTTATGGGTTTAGAGAAGGCGGTTCATTTTTTACCCTTAGGGCAAGGGAAGTATACACAATGTTAAGTCTACACAAGGGTTAAGTGCAGTGGTGGAAAAAGTAGTCAATGTTGAGTAATAGTAAAAGTAAATTCCTTATTAAGCAAACCAGACAGCATGATTATTATTTTTATTTTTCGAACAGACACTTCAGCACTCCAACACTCCAACATAATTAAAAAACACAATATTTGGGTACAGTGAATTCGCCAGATCAGAGGCAGTAGGGATGACAACGGATTATATTGATAGGTGCTTAAATTGGTCCATAATTCTGTCCTGCCAGAGCATTCTAAATGTAACTGGTACTTTTGGGTGTCAGGAAAAATTCATGGGAGTAAAAAGTGCATATTTTCTTTAGGAATGTAGTGGACTAGTTGTCAAAAATATAAGTAGTAAAGTAAAGTACAGATACTCCAAAAAACGACTTAAGTAGTACTTTAAAGTATTTTATTAATAATGTGGACTTCGAACATAAAAAAGTGGAAATTTGAGAGCGATAACCAGCTAAATTATACTGAGAAAAGGGAATTTGGGAGATAACAAAACAGAACTTGGGGAAAAAAATATATTACATTTTATAAGGCCCTATAAATATGACTAATATAGAATAGATACATTTCCTGAAGAAAATGTGTGTGTTTGCAACAGCTGTCTAAAAATATTGACATTTTAGTAATTTAGCAGACTCTTATCCAGAGCTACTTACAGTTAGTGCATTCATAGCTAGGTGGGACAACTACATATTACAGGCATAGAAAGTACATTTTTCCTCAATAACATAGCTATCAGTAGAGTCAGAGCTGGGGGGGGAGTTGAGGTAAGGAGGAGGATATTTTTAAGATGCTCTTTGAAGAGGTAGGGTCGGGTTTGAGATGTTTTTGGGAAGATAGGCAGGGACTCTGCTGTCCTAGCTTCAGGGGGGAAGATGGACAGGGACTCTGCTCTCCTAGCTTCAGGGGGAAGATGGACAGGGATTCTGCTGTCCTAGCTTCAGGGGGAAGATGGACAGGGACTCTGCTGTCCTAGCTTCAGGGGGGAGATGGACAGGGACTCTGCTGTCCTAGCTTCAGGGGGGAAGATGGACAGGGACTCTGCTGGCCTAGCTTCAGGGGGGAGATGGACAGGGACTCTGCTCTCCTAGCTTCAGGGGGAAGATGGACAGGGACTCTGCTGTCCTAGCTTCAGGGGGAAGATGGACAGGGACTCTGCTGTCCTAGCTTCAGGGGGGAAGATGGACAGGGACTCTGCTCTCCTAGCTTCAGGGGGAAGATGGACAGGGACTCTGCTGTCCTAGCTTCAGGGGGAAGATGGACAGGGACTCTGCTGTCCTAGCTTCAGGGGGGGAGATGGACAGGGACTCTGCTGTCCTAGCTTCAGGGGGGAAGATGGACAGGGACTCTGCTGTCCTAGCTTCAGGGGGGAGATGGACAGGGACTCTGCTGTCCTAGCTTCAGGGGGAAGATGGACAGGGACTCTGCTGTCCTAGCTTCAGGGGGAAGATGGAGAGGGACTCTGCTGTCCTAGCTTCAGGGGGGGAGATGGACAGGGACTCTGCTGTCCTAGCTTCAGGGGGAAGCTATTTCCTACAATTTGGGTGCCAGGACAGAGAAGAGCTTGGACTGGGCTGAGCAGGATCTGCCCTCCTGTAGGGGTAGGAGGGCCAAGAGCCCAGAGGTGGCAGAAAGGAGTGCTCGGGTTGGGCTGTAAGGTTTGATCGTAGCCTAAATGTAGGGAAGAGCAGTTCCTCTTGCAGTTCCGTAGGTAAACACCATGGTGTTGTCATGGCAGTAATGTCTATACACACCATCATATAGATATCTTGATTCTGGACTCTGACATTGATCCGACTGATATTTGTATATTCCAGCCTTTCTTTCTAATTTCAGGGTATCATTTTGTATTGTCAGGTACAGTAATGACCCATAATGTACTGTATTACTGCACTGCTGGAGCTACGAACACAAGCCTTTCACTACACCATGATAACATATGCTAAATATGTGTACCCGGCCAATAATATATGATTTGTTTTTGATTTTGGTAGTGGGAGATGTGTTAAAAATACAATTCAAGCTGAATAGAAGCCTTAAGCTTCAGTAAGAATTGGTCTGGTTTACTTTGGTAGACTGCTACTGTGGGGGAAAAAAGTATTTGATCCCCTGCTGATTTTGTACGTTTGCCCACTGATAAAGAAATGACCAGTCTATAATTTTAATGAAATACAAAAACATAGAAAAAGGAACATAGAACGCCCACCCAATGTAACACCCTGGCCTAACCAAAATAAAGAACAAAAAACCCCTCTCTTGCCAGGGCGTTACAGTGGGACAAAATCCCTGCTGACATGTGTGCAAACCTGGTGGCCAACTACAAGAAACGTCTGACCTCTGTGATTGCCAACAAGGGTTTTGCCACCAAGTACTAAGTCATGTTTTGCAGAGGGGTCAAATACTTATTTGCCTCATTAAAATACAAATCAATTTATAACATTTTTGACATGCGTTTTTCTGGATTTTTTTGTTGTTATTCTGTCTCTCACTGTTCAAATAAACCTACCATTAAAATTATAGACTGATCATTTCTTTATCAGTGGACAAATGTACAAAATCAGCAGGGGATCAAATACTTTTTCCCCCCACTGTATATACACATCATGACCAAGTGGGTTAACCCTATTGGCACGATGATTAGGGTGTTTTCCTTTCACGCCAGCGAGCTGGGTTCTATTCTCTCCCCAACGTTCACTTCAATACCAATGTCTAAAATGTCTTGCTGAGGTTACTAGGTAGTGGACTAAGGGTTTAGTACACTAGGTGGTGGACTAAGGGTTTAGTACACTAGGTAGTGGACTAAGGGTTTAGTACACTAGGTGGTGGACTAAGGGTTTAGTACACTAGGTAGTGGACTAAGGGTTTAGTACACTAGGTGGTGGACTAAGGGTTTAGTACACTAGGTAGTGGACTAAGGGTTTAGTACACTAGGTGGTGGACTAAGGGTTTAGTACACTAGGTGGTGGACTAAGGGTTTAGTACACTAGGTAGTGGACTAAGGGTTTAGTACACTAGGTGGTGGACTAAGGGTTTAGTACACTAGGTGGTAGACTAAGGGTTTAGTACACTAGGTGGTGGACTAAGGGTTTAGTACACTAGGTTGTGGACTAAGGGATTAGTACACTAGGTAGTGGACTAAGGGTTTAGTACACTAGGTTGTGGACTAAGGGATTAGTACACTAGGTGGTAGACTAAGGGTTTTAGTACACTAGGTGGTGAACTAAGGGTTTAGTACACTAAATAGGGGATATGGTGCCATCTTTCTGAATATCTAAAAAGAGACCTGGCCTGATCTTAGATAATCATATTCTGTATTTCCCAGAACCTGCGATGGAACGTTCTGTTGAATATTTCAGCTGGTGTCTGTTCTGGTTCAGACAGAAGGGCCAGGGCCAGGTTGTCTGTCTAAAGTCCTTCCTTTAACCTTGTCTGTCCAGGGAGGGAGTCCTGACTGGATTTCTACAGCTACTAGTCTGCTCTGTTCTGTTCTGTTCTGTTCTGCTCTGTTCTGCTCTGTTCTGCTCTGTTCTATTCTGTTCTGCTCTGTTCTGTTCTGCTCTGCTCTGTTCTGCTTTGTTCAGTTCTGCTCTGTTCTGCTCTGCTCTGTTTTGCTCTGTTCTGTTCTGCTCTGCTCTGTTTTGCTTTGCTCTGTTTTGCTCTGCTCTGTTTTGCTCTGCTCTGTTTTGCTTTGCTCTGTTCTGTTCTGTTCTGTACAAGTAGAAATGGGCAGAAGATATATAGTTGTGATGTGCCATATGATATACAGAGATCATAACTGATGAGATATTCTCATCAAGGAGATTTGAAATTAATTTCATTTTTAATTTCTATTCTGTATAACGTAATATAATCTCTATTATTCACAACATGTCAATGCTTGAGAATATTATGATATTAATATGATTAGATACTGGCTAAAATTCTCCTCTCTATACCTTTGTATTGTAGTGCAGATTGATGGTTCTATGCTGTTGTATTGTAGTACAGATGGATGGTTCTATGCTGTTGTATTGTAGTGCAGATTGATGGTTCTATACTGTTGTATTGTAGTGCAGATTGATGGTTCTATGCTGTTGTATTGTAGTACAGATTGATGGTTCTATGCTGTTGTATTGTAGTACAGGTTGATACTTGGGTAAGTTACTTTCTAAATGTAATCCATTACAGTAACTGGTTACCTGTCCAAAATAGTAATCAGTAACTGTTGGATTACCCCAAACTCAGTAATGTAATCTGATTACATTCAGTTACTTTTAGGTTACTTTCCCTTTAAGAGGCATTAGAAGAAGACAAACATCTATCAAATCAAATCAAATCAAAATGTATTGGTCACATACACATGGTTAGCAGATGTTATTGGTCACATACACATGGTTAGCAGATGTTATTGGTCACATACACATGGTTAGCAGATGTTATTGGTCACATACACATGGTTAGCAGATGTTATTGGTCACATACACGTGGTTAGCAGATGTTATTGGTCACATACACATGGTTAGCAGATGTTATTGGTCACATACACAAGGTTAGCAGATGTTATTGGTCACATACACATGGTTAACAGATGTTATTGGTCACATACACATGGTTAGCAGATGTTATTGGTCACATACACGTGGTTAGCAGATGTTATTGGTCACATACACGTGGTTAGCAGATGTTATTGGTCACATACACATGGTTAGCAGATGTTATTGGTCACATACACATGGTTAGCAGATGTTATTGGTCACATACACATGGTTAGCAGATGTTATTGGTCACATACACATGGTTAGCAGATGTTATTGGTCACATACACATGGTTAGCAGATGTTATTGGTCACATACACGTGGTTAGCAGATGTTATTGGTCACATACACAAGGTTAGCAGATGTTATTGCGAGTGTAACGAAATGCTTGTGCTTCTATTTCCGACAGTGCAGCAATATCTAACAAGTAATATCTAACAAGTAGTCTAACAATTCCACAACAACTACCTAATACACACAACTCTAAGTAAAGGGATGGAATAAGAATATATAAATACAAATATATGGATGAGCAATGACAGAGCGGTATAGGCTGAGATACAATAGATAGTACAGAATACAGTATTTACATATGAGATGAGTAATGCAAGACATGTAAACATTATTAAAGTGGCTAGTGTTCCATTTATTAAAGTCGGCAATGATTTCAAGTCTGTATGTAGGCAGCAGCCTCTCTGTGTTAGTGATGGCTGATTAACAGTCTGATGGCATTGAGATAGAAGCTGTTTTTCAGTCTCTCGGTCCCAGCTTTGATGCACCTGTACTGATCTCGCCTTCTGGCGAGGTTACCAATTGAACAACATCTATTGCAGGATAAATCAATGTTAAAGTTTACATATTTGGCCATACATGGATGTTAAATTTTACTTTATGGGTTGGTTATGTAGGCTTCTTCTAGCCCATCACTCTCAACTACATATAATAATATGATTAAATTATATCTTTACATTAAAAACCAAAGTGATCAGAATTCCAGTCATTGTAATACCTCTTGATCTTCAGGAATTGGAAATACGGAAGTATAGATTAGCCAAATTGTTTTACCTGAGCATGACCCCAAAACTAAGGACTTATTAGCCAGCCCTACTCTGTTGTTTATGATTGTGTTGTCATGGACGACTGATTGGGCTCATTGATTCCAGTTGTAAAATAAATGCTGCGCTCATGGAACGGCCTGGTTTGAGCACTACTGAAAAGGGCTATTTACATGGGAAACCCGAATGCCATATGCTGCATTTGCTACAGGAATATATTGTTTACCTTTTAGTTGGTGACACTTTGATATCTTGATAATATGCAGCTGTTTAAAGGGCAAATCCACAGATGAAACAATAACAAAATGGCTGCTCCACCTGTGTTTTGATAAAAAGCTGAAGGATGGGCCTGGAGAAATGTAACCAGTCTCAGATTAATAGACAGAGCTATGGATGCAAGGACTGACCATCCATGATATCAAAAGTATTGTTTTAATGTTATGAGGCTATACAGTGTTTGTTTACATTTACAATGTTTAAATCATTGGAGGAAAACAAGCTTATATTTTGGGTTGTCATGGACTGTGACAGTTGAACTAAAATCATGAGGCATTTATAAATTATATTATTCAGGAATTAATGGTATACAGTACCAGCCAAAAGTTTGGACACACCTACTCATTCAAGGATTTTTCTTTATTTTTACTATTTCTACATTGTAGAATAATAGTGAAGACATCAAAACTATGATACGACACATATGGAATCATGTAGTAACCAAAAAAGTGTTCAACAAATCAAACTATATTTTATATTTGAGATTCTTCAAAGTAGCCACCCTTTGCCTTGATGACAGCTTTGCACACTCTTGGCATTCTCTCAACCAGTCACATGGAATGCATTTCAATTAACAGGTGTGGAATTTATTTCATTCTTAATGTGTTTGACCAATCAGTTGTGTTGTGGCAAGGTAGGGGTGGTAAACAGAAGATAGCCCTATATGGTAAAAGACCAAGTCCATATTATGGCAAGAACAGCTCAAATAATCAAAGAGAAATGACAGTCCATCATTACTTTAAGACATGAAGGTCAGTCAATCCGGGTAATTTCAAAATCTTTGAAAGTTTCTTCAAGTGCAGTTGCAAAAAACATCACGCTCTATGATAAAACTGGCTCTCATGAGGACCACCACAGGAAAGGAAGACACAGATTTACCTCTGCTGCAGAGGATAAGTTCATTAGAGTTAACTGCACCTCAGGTTGCAGCCCAAATAAATGCTTCACAGAGTTCAAATAGCAGACCCATCTCAAATTCAACTGTTCAGTGGAGACTGAGTGAATCAGGGCTTCATGGTTGAATTGCTGCAAAGAAACCACTATTAAAGGACACCAATAAGTAGAGACTTGCTTGGGTGAAGAAACACGAGCAATGGACATTAGACCGGTGGAAATCTGTCCGTTGGTCTGATGATTCCAAAAATGAGATTTTTTGTTCCAACCGCTGTGTCTTTGTGAGACGGAGAGTAGGTGAACGGGATAATCTCTGCATGTGTGGTTCCCATTGTGAAGCATGGAGGAGGAGTTGTGATGGTGTGGGGGTGCTTTGCTGGTGACAATAATTGATTTAGAATTCAAGGCATATGTCACGTCCTGACCATAGAAAGCTGTTATTTTCTATGGTAGAGTAGGTCAGGGCGTGCCATTTTTTTTTTTCTAGTTTAGTTTTTCTATGTTGTCATGTTCTAGTTTTGTATTTCTATGTTGGTTTTGTTTAAGATGTTCTCCAATTAGAGGCAGCTGGTCCTCGTTGTCTCTAATTGGAGATGATACTTAAGTAGGGTTTTTTTCTACCTGGGTTGTGGGAGATTGTTCTTGAGTTAGTGTATGTTTCAACTCTGCGTCACAGTTTGTTGTTTTTGTTCGTTCAGTTTATTGTATTGCATAGTTTCACAATTCAATAGAAATGTGGAACAATACACACGCTGCACTTTGGTCCACTTCATCCTACGACAACCGTGACAGAATCTCCCACCACCAAAGGACCAAGCAGCGTGGAATGGACCAGTGGACTATTGAGGAGATAAGGAGTATATCCAGGGCTTTCGAGGATTTAGGGGCAGGAGAAAAGCGCCTCCCATGGGAACAGGTGGAGGCAGCGAGAGCGCGGCAACAAGAGAAGCACGAGAGGCAGCCACCCCAAAAAAATATTATTGGGGGGGAGCACACGGGGAGATTGGCAGAGTCAGGTTGGAGACCTGAGCCAACTCCTCGTGCTTACCATGAGGTGTGTGTCACCAGTCTGGCGCCACCTGTGCCAGCCCCATGCATCAGGTATCTAGTGCGCCTGCCCAGTCCGGTGTGTCCTGTTCCTGCTCCTCGCACTCGCCCTGAGGTGTGTGTTACGAGTCTGGCGCCACCTGTGCCAGCTCCACACATCAGGCCTCCAGTGTGTCTTCCCAGTCCAGAGCTTCCGGTGACATCCCCCAATCCAGAGCCTCCTGCGACGTTCCCCAGTCCGGTGAGACCTGTTCTGACTCCACGTAAGAAACCTCCAGTGATGATCCATGGTCCGAAGCCTCCAGTGATGATCCATGGCACGAAGCCTGTAGGGATGATCCATGGCCCGGAGCCTGTAGGAATGATCCATGGCACAAAGCCTCCAGTGGTGATCCATGGCATGGAGCCTGCAGTGATGATCCATGGTGCGGAGCCTGCAGCGACAGTCCCCAGTCTGGAACCTCCTGAGAGGGCCCGCAGTCCGGAACCTCCTGGGACGGCCCGCAGTCCAGAGTCTTCAGCGACGGCCCGCAGTCCAGAGTCTTCAGCGACAGCCCGCAGCCCAGAACCTCCAGCGGCGGCCCGCAGTCCAGAACCTCCAGCGGCGATCTACGGTCCGATTCCTCCAACAGTGATCCACGGTCCGGTGGCACAAAAGTGGAGGGATCAGCGGGCAGAGCGGGGGTTATGCCCCGAACCGGAGCCGCCTCCTCTGCTGGAGGATCCGCGGGATAAGAAGGTTCTGCATATTGCACCAGAGCCGCCATAGACATTTGTCACCCTCCCTTTGTTTTTTTTGTGTGTTTTTTTTGTTTAGGTGCGTTCGGAGTACGCACCTCTGGGGGGGCGGGGGGGGTACTGTCACATCCTGACCATAGAAAGCTGTTATTTTCTATGGTAGAGTAGGTCAGGGCGTGACGAGGGGTTTTCTAGTTTAGTTTTTCTATGTTGTCATGTTCTAGTTTTGTATTTCTATGTTGGTTTTGTTTGGGATGATCTCCAATTAGAGGCAGCTGGTCCTCGTTGTCTCTAATTGGAGATCATACTTAAGTAGGGGTTTTTTCTACCAGGGTTTGTGGGAGATTGTTCTTGAGTTAGTGTATGTTTCAACTCTGCATCACGGTTTGTTGTTTTTGTTCGTTCAGTTTATTGTGTATGTATTGCTTAATTTCACAATTCAATAAAAATGTGGAACGATACACACGCTGCACTTTGGTCCACTTCATCCTACGAGAACTGTGACAGCACACTTAACCAGCATGGCTACCACAACATTCTGCTGCGATACGCCACCCCTGGTTTGCGCGTAAGGGCTATTTGACCAAGAGGAGTGATGGAGTGCTGCATCAGATGGCCTGGCCTCCACAATCACCCGACCTCAACCCAATTGAGATGGTTTGGGATGAGTTGGACATCAGAGTGGAGTAAAAAAAGTAAACAAGTGCTCAACATATGTGGGGACTCCTTCAAGACTGTTGGAAAAGCATTCCTCATGCAGCTGATTGAGAGAATGCCAAGAGTGTGCAAAACTGTCATCGAGGTTAAGGGTGGCTACGTTGAAGAATCTCAAATATTAAATATATTTTCATTTGTTTAACACTTTTTTAGTTACTACATGATTCCATATGTGTTATTTCATAGTTTTGATGTCTTCACTATTATTCTACAATGTAGAAAATAGTAAACATAAAGAAAAACCCTTGAATGAGTAGGTGTGTTCAAACTGTTGACAGGTACTGTATATATACAGTATATATGTTTAACTTCTTACATCTACACGTTCCGCTAGCGGAACGTCTGCTCCAATATCCAATGATGGGCGGGGCGCGAAATTCAAACTCCTCTAAATCCGAAAACTTACACTTTTCAAACATATGACTATGTTACAGCTATTTAAAGACAAGACTCTCCTTTATCTAACCAAACTGTCCGATTTCAAAAAGGCTTTACAGCGAAAGCAAAACATTAGATTATGTCAGCAGAGTACCCAGCCAGGAATAATCACACAGCCATTTTTCAAGCTAGCATATCATGTCACATAAACCCAAACCATATCTAAATGCAGCACTAACCTTTGATGATCTTCATCAGATGACACACCTAGGACATTGTGTTATACAATACATGCATGTCTGTTCAATCAAGTTCATATTTATATCAAAAACCAGCTTTTTACATTAGCATGTGACGTTCAGAACTAGCATTCCCACCGAACACTTCCGGTGATTTTACTAAATTACTCACGATAAACGTTCACAAAAAGCATAACAATTATTTTAAGAATTATAGATACAGAACTCCTCTATGCACTCGATATGTCCGATTTTAAAATAGCTTTTCGGATGAAGCACATTTTGCAATAATGTAAGTACATAGCCCGGCGTTACAGGGCTAGCTATTTAGACACCCACCCAGTGTAGCCTTCACCAAAATCACATTTCCTATAAGAAAAATGTTCTTACCTTGCTTGTTCTTCATCAGAATACACTGCCAGGACTTCTACTTCAATAACAAATGTAGGTTTGGTCCCAAATAATCCATCGTTATATCCAAACAGCGACGTTTTGTTCGTGCGTTCTAGACACTATCCCAACGCTAAATCTCGGCCACGAGCATGACGCAAAATATGACAAAAAATTTCGAAATATTCCATTACCGTACTTCGAAGCATGTCAACCGCTGTTTAAAACCAATATTTATGCAATTTATCTCGTAGAGAAGCGATAATATTCCGACCGGGAATCTGCCTGTCTGTAAACTGAGGAAAAAACCAAAAGCCGGGGGCGGGGCGTGTCACGCGCCTAAGGCTTAGTCCATTGACTGACCACTCAGCATTTGCTCTCGTGTGCTTCAGCCAGGGCTTTGAATGACATCATTCCTGTTTTTCCCGGGCTGTGAGACTCCATTGTTGACGTGAGAATTGTCACGTAAGAGCAGAGATCCTTTGTAAACGACAGAGATAATAAAGAAGGGCAAGAAATGTTCAGACAGGGTACTTCCTGAACAGAAGCATCTCAGGTTTTTGCCTGCCATAGGAGTTCTGTTATACTCACAGACACCATTCAAACAGTTTCAGAAACTTTGGAGTGTTTTCTCTCCAAAGCTAATAATTATATGCATATTCCAGTTTCTGGGCAGGACTAATAATCAGATTAAATCGGGTACGTTTTTTATCCAGCCGTGAAATTACTGCCCCCTAGATGTAACAGGATAACTTAAGTCCAAAAATGGATGTAGCAAATACAGATTGCCACTTTAAATCTATCAAAAGTGTATAAGTTTGAGCATGTGTCCATTAGGCCAATGTTTTTTGTTGTCATCAGCATGAATTAGATTGAGCAATAAAAGCCCCACTTTAATTCCATCGGCGGGGATCCGCACCATGCAGCTCCTGCAAGAGCACATTTTTCACTTGCTGTCCTCTGGTTTCAAAAACAATGATTGGTTTGCAGCTTAAACTTCTTGAATTCAACCAATATTGGGTTCAAATACACATTTAGATACGTGAACAGCCGTATCTACAACAACTACAATCCGTAAGGCGCAAATAGCTAAATGAGAGAGCAGCAGTGTGATTCACATCAATGCTCTATGTAGATATCAATAATAAGTTATATCTGTATCGCCGTAGACTACACCACTGCTGTCATCCTTACCTCCCTGCGTTTATTCAAATTGGATAATCTTTGGATGCCAACAGCAGTTGCACCATTGGAAGACATAGCTTGGACTGTAGCCTACAAAAGCCTATTCCTTCTCTATTCCCACTGTTGTATTGTAGTGCAGATTGATGGTTCTATGCTGTTGTATTGTAGTGCAGATTTATGGTTCTATGCTGTTGTATTGTAGTGCAAATTGATGGTTCTATGCTGTTGTATTGTAGTACAGATTTATGGTTCTATGCTGTTGTATTGTAGTGCAGATTGATGGTTCTATACTGCTGTATTGTAGTACAGATGGATGGTTCTATGCTGTTGTATTGTAGTACAGATGGATGGTTCTATGCTGTTGTATTGTAGTGCAGATTGATGGTTCTATGCTGTTGTATTGTAGTACAGATGGATGGTTCTATGCTGTTGTATTGTAGTGCAGTTTGAGGGTTCTATACTGTTGTATTGTAGTACAGATTGATGGTTCTATGCTATTGTAGTGCAGATTGATGGTTCTATGCTGTTGTATTGTAGTGCAGATTGATGGTTCTATGCTGTTGTATTGTAGTGCAGATTGATGGTTCTATGCTGTTTTATTGTAGTACAGATGGATGGTTCTATGCTGTTGTATTGTAGTACAGATGGATGGTTCTATGCTGTTGTATTGTAGTACAGATGGATAGTTCTATGCTGTTGTATTGTAGTGCAGATTGATGGTTCTATACTGTTGTATTGTAGTGCAGATGGATGGTCCTATACTGTTGTATTGTAGTGCAGATGGATGGTTCTATGCTGTTGTATTGTAGTACAGATTGATGGTTCTATACTGTTGTATTGTAGTACAGATTGATGGTTCTATGCTGTTGTATTGTAGTACAGATTGATGGTTCTATGCTGCTGTATTGTAGTGCAGATTGATGGTTCTATGCTGTTGTATTGTAGTGCAGATTGATGGTTCTATGCTGTTGTATTGTAGTACAGATGGATGGTTCTATACTGTTGTATTGTAGTACAGATGGATGGTTCTATGCTGTTGTATTATAGTACAGATTGATGGTTCTATGCTGTTGTATTGTAGTACAGATGGATGGTTCTATACTGTTGTATTGTAGTGCAGATTGATGGTTCTATGCTGTTGTATTGTAGTACAGATTGATGGTTCTATGCTGTTGTATTGTAGTACAGATTGATGGTTCTATGCTGTTGTGTTATAGTACAGATGGATGGTTCTATGCTGTTGTATTGTAGTGCAGATGGATGGTTCTATACTTTTGTATTGTAGTACAGATTGTAGTGGACAGTTGTTGTGCTCTCCCCTTTTGTTGATCTGGCGAGCCAATCAGCAACTGCATATTAGGATACACTGCAATCCCAAAAGAAGACACAGCTTAGGCATAACTATTTTCCCCAAGAGGATATCCTCAAATCAGGCAAAGTAATGCTCTCCCTTAGCCGCTACAGTGTCCGAGTTAGCTCACTGAAACACATGGTTCATAAATTAGATTGTTTAGTGACAGTGCTGTGATGCGATGTACAATGATACAGCAGACCTCTCTGGGTTCAGATCAAACTCACTTACATAGCACACTGCTATTGACCAGAGCCCTATGAAATAGGGTGCCCTTTTAGACTCAGACAAAGTGTATTCTGAAATTGAAGCTGCGAAGGTGCATGCATTTTAAATGTAATTCAACTCAGCACCTGTTCTATCTCACATCAGGGATTTCTGGGGGAAGAGTTGAAATTGTATAGTGGAAAATCCAATACAAAATTGCATACTGAAACAGCCGAGTGAGTGAGTGGACAGGCAGGCAGACTATTGAACAAGAAGATAAATGTCTCCAAGAAGTCAATATGACACGTTGTGAATGTTGTTGTGATGGAAAGAAAATAAACAAATAATGTAGAGAGAGAGAGAGAGAGAGAGAGAGAGAACAGGAGATGGATGGAACAGATAAAAAAAAAATGACTATCGTCCTGTAGCACACATCTATAGCCATGAAATTCTTTGAAAAGCCGGTCATGGCTCACATGAACACCATCATCCCAGACACCCTGCATCCACTCCAATTTCCATACCACCTGTACAGATCCACAGATGACATGATCTCCATTGCACTCCACACTGCCCTCACACACACGGACAAAAGGAATACCTACGTACGTAAGAATACTGTTCATTGATTACAGCTCAGCGTTCAACACCATAGTCTCCTCCAAGCTCATTGCTAAGCTAAGGAGCTTGGGACTAAACACCTCCACCTGCAACTGGATCCTGAACTACCTAACGGGCCGCCACCACAGCTGGTAAGTGTAGGTAACAACACATCTGCCATGCTGATCCTCAACACTGGGGCCCCACAGGTGTGTGCTTAGTCCACTCCTGTACTCCCTGTTCACCCACGACTGCGCACGACTCCAACACCATCATCAAGTTTACTGACGGTGGTAGGACTGATCATCGATGACGACCATGCAGTTTATAGGTCAGAAACCTGGCAGTGTGGTGCCAGGACAACAACCTCTCCCTCAAATTCAGCAAGACAAAGGAGCTGATCATGGACAACAGCAAACAGAAGGGTGAGCACGCCCGCCCCCATCCACATCGACAGGGCTGTACTGGAGCGGGTCGAGAGTTTCAATTTCCTTGATGGTCCACACACCCACACAGTTCTGATGAGGGCAAGGCAGATGAGGGCGCCTCAGGAGGTTGAAAACATTTGGCATGGGTCAGAAAGTCTACAGCAGCACCATTGAGAGCAATCTACTGCAGAGTTTTGTTCACTGCTTTAGCACACTCTGCCAACCCGCATGTCCTAGCCGTGTCTGAATCCTGGCTTAGGATGTCAACCAGAAACTCTGAAATCTTTATCCCTAACTACAACATTTTCAGACAAGATAGAACGGCCAAAGGGGGCGGTATTGCAATCTACTGCAGAGATAGCCTGCAGAGTTCTGTCCTACTATCCAGGTCTGTACATAAAACAATTTAAACTTCTACTTTTAAAAATCCACCTCTCTAAAAACAAGTCTCTCACCGTTGCCGCTTGCTATAGACCACCCTCTGCCCCTAGCTGTGCTCTGGACACCATATGTGAACTGATTGACCCCATCTATCTTCAGAGCTCATGCTGCTAGGTGACATAAACTGGGAAATGCTTAACACCCCAGCCATCCTACAATCTAAGCTTGATGCCCTCAATCTCACACAAATGATCAATGAACCTACCAGGTACAACCCCAAAGCCGTAAACATGGGCACCTTCATAGATATCATCCTAACCAACTTGCCCTCTAAGTACACCTCTGCTGTTTTCAACCAAGATCTCAGCGATCACTGCCTCATTGCCTGCATCCGTAATGGGTCTGTGGTCAAACGACCACCTCTCATCACTGTCAAACGCTCCCTGACACACTTCAGCGAGCAGGCCTTTCTAATCTACCTGGCCCGTGTATCCTGGAAAGACATTGACCTCATCCCATCAGTAGAGGATGCCTGGTTATTCTTTAAAAATGACTTCCTCACCATCTTAAATAAGCATGCCCCATTCAAGAAATTTAGAACCAGGAACAGATATAGCCCTTGGTTCTCTCCAGACCTGACTGCCCTTAACCAGCACAAAAACATCCTGTGGCGTTCTGCATTAGCATCGAACAGCCCCCGTGATATGTAACTTTTCAGGGAAGTTAGTAACCAATATACACAGGCAGTTAGAAAAGCCAAGGCTAGCTTTTTCAAGCAGAAATGTGCTTCCTGCAACACAAACTCAAAAAAGTTCTGGGACATTGTAAAGTCCATGGAGAATAAGAGCACCTTCTCCCAGCTGCCCACTGCACTGAGGACAGCAAACTCTGTCACCACCGATAAATCCACTATAATTGAGAACTTCAATAAGAAGCTGTCTACGGCTGGCCATGCTTTCCACCTGGCTAACCCTACCCCAGTCAACAGCACTGCACCCCCCACAGCAACTCGCCCAAGGTTTCCCCATTTCTCCTTCTCCCAAATTCAGTCAGCGGGTGTTCTGAAAGAGCTGCAAAATCTGGACCACTACAAATCAGCCGGGCTAGACAATCTGGACCCTCTCTTTCTAAAATTATCTGCCGAAATTATTGCAACCCCTATTACTAGCCTGTTCAACCTCTCTTTAGTGTCGTCTGAGATTGCCAAAGATTGGAAAGCAGCCGCGGTCATCCCCCTCTTCAAAGGGGGGACACTCTTGACCCAAACTGCTACAGACCTATATCTATCCTACCATGCCTTTCTAAGGTCTTCGAAAGCCAAGTCAACAAACAGATTACCGACCATTTCGAATCCCACCGTTCCTTCTCCGCTATGCAATCTAATTTCAGAGCTGGTCATGGGTGCATCTCAGCCACGCTCAAGGTCCTAAATTATGTCTTAAATGCCATCAATAAGAAATCATACTATGCAGTCGTATTCATTTACCTGGCCAAGGCTTTCGACTCTGCCAATCACCACGTCCTTATCGGCAGACTCAACAGCCTTGGTTTCTCAAATGATTGCCTCGCCTGATTCACCAACTACTTCTCCGTTAGAGTTCAGTGTGTCAAATCGGAGGGCCTGTTGTCCGGGCCTCTGGCAGTCTCTATGGGGGTGCCACAGGGTTCAATTCTTGAGCCGACTCTCTTCTTTGTATACATCAATGATGTCGCTCTTGCTGCTGGTGAGTCTCTCATCCACCTCTACGCAGACGACACCATTCTGTATACTTCTGGCCCTTCTTTGGACACTGTGTTACCTCCAGACGAGCTGCAATGCCATACAACTCTCCTTCCGTGGCCTCCAACTGCTCTTAAATACAAGTAAAACTAAATGCATGCTCTTCAACCGATCGCTGCCCGCACCCGCCCACCCGCCCGACTAGCATCATTACTCTGGACGGTTCTGACTTAGAATATGTGGACAACTACAAATACCTAGGTGTCTGGTTAGTCTGTAAACTCTCTTTCCAGACTCACATCAAACATCTCCAATCCAAAGTTAAAACTGACTATCCTACCGATCCTTGACTTCGGCGATGTCATTTACAAAATAGCCTCCAACAATCTACTCAACAAATTGTATGCAGTCTATCACAGTGCCGTCCGTTTTGTCACCAAAGCCCCATATACTACCCACCACTGCGACCTGTACGCTCTCGTTGGCTGGCCCTCGCTTCACACTTGTCAACCAACCCACTGGCTCCAGATCATCTACAAGACCCTGCTAGGTAAAGTCCCGTGTTATCTCAGCTCGCTGGTCACCATAGCAGCACCCACCCGTAGCACGCGCTCCAGCAGGTATATCTCACTGGTCACCCCCAAAGCCAATTCCTCCTTTTGCCGCCTCTCCTTCCAGTTCTCTGCTGCCATTGACTGAAACGAACTACAAAAATCTCTGAAACTGGAGACACTTATCTCCCTCACTAGCTTTAAGCACCAGCTGTCAGAACAGCTCACAGATGACTGCACCTGTACATAGCCCATTTATAAATAGCCCAAACAACTACTTCATCCCCTACCATATTTATTTTATTTATTTATTTATCTTGCTCCTTTGCTCCCCAGTATTTCTACTTTGCACATTCATCTACTGCACATTCATCTACTGCAAATCTACCATTCCAGTGTTTTAATTGCTATATTGTATTTACTTCGCCACCATGGCCTATGTATTGCCCTACCTCCCTTTTCTCACCTCATTTGTTCACTTTGTATATAGACTTGTTTTTCTACTGTATTATTGACTGTATGTTTGTTTACTCCATGTGTAACTCTGTGTTGTTGTATGTGTCGAACTGCTTTGCTTTATCTTGGCCAGGTCGCAATTGTAAATGAGAACTTGTTCTCAATTTGCCTACCTGGTTAAATAAAGGTGAATAAATAATGAATAAATAAATCTTGGCTGGCAGCATCACCACTTAGTATGGCAACTGCATGGTATGCGACTGCAAGGCGCTACAAAGGGTAGTGTTTAGTACATCAATCACTCAATCAAATGTATTTATAAAGCCCTTTTTACATCAACCAATGTCACAAAGTGCTATACAGAAACCCAGCCTAAAACCCCAAACAGGAAAAATAGAAAAACAGAAAAAATAGGAAGAACTCCCTAGAAAGGCAGGAATGTAGGAAGAAACCTAGAGAGGAACCAGGCTATGAGGGGTGACCAGTCCTCTTCTGGCTGTGCCGGGTGGAGATTATAAGAGTACATGGCCAAGATGTTGAGACGTTCATAGATGACCAGCAGGGTCAAATAATAATAATAATAACAGTGGTTGTAGAGGGTGCAACAGGTCAGCACATCAGGAGTAAATGACAGATGGCATTTCTTAGCCGAGCATTCATAGTTAGAGACAGCAGATGCGATAGAGAGAGAGAGAGAGTCGAAAACAACAGGTCCGGGACAAGGTAGCACATCTGGTGAACAGGTCAGGGTTCCATAGCCTCGGGCAGAACAGTTGAAACTGGAGCAGCAGCACAACTGGCGATAAAAAAGAGTCATCAGGTAGTCCTGAGGCAAGGTCCCAGGGCTCAAGTCCCCCTGCGAGGGGAGGGAGAGAGAATTAGAGGGAGCATACTTAAATTCACACAGGACACCGGATAAAACAGAATAAATACTCCAGATATAACAGACTGACCCTAGCCCCCCGACACATAAACTACTGCAGCATAAATACTGGAGGCTGAGACAGGAGGGGTTGGGAGACACTGTGGCCACGTCTGACGATACCCCCGGACAGGGCCAACCAGGCGGGATATAACCCCACCCACTTTGCCAAAGCACAGTCCCTACACCACTAGAGGGATATCTCTAGTGGTGAGTATAGCCACAAAGATCTCCCCTACGGCACAACCCAGGGGGGGCGCCAGCCCGGACAGGAAGATCACGTCAGTAACTCAACCCACTCAACAGCCGCACCCCTCCTAGGGACGGCATGGAAGTGCACCAGTAACCCAGTGACTCAGCCCGAGTCTGTGTCTCTGACATGGGTAGGCAGACCATTCCATAAAAATAGAGCTCTAGAGGAGAAAGCTCTGCCTCCAGCTATTGTACATCACTGGCCATGCTATCCAGGACCTCTATACCATACAGTGTCAGAGGAAGGCCCAAACAATTGTCAAAGACTCAATCCACCCAAGCCATAGACTGTTCTCTCTGCTAAAGCACGGCAAGTTGCACAAGTGCATGAAGTCTGGAACCAAATGACCCTGAACAGCTTCTACACCATGAGACTGCTAAACATTGCTGCTAAATAGCAAATCAAATGACTACCTTGACGATTTTATCTCTCTTGCACTGAGTCTATGCACACACCTTGAACTCTACCCACACACTGAACTCTACCCGCACACACTGGACTCTACCCAGACACTGGACTCTACCCAACACACTGAACTCTACCCACACACTGAACTCTACCCGCTTACTGAACTCTACCCAGACACTGGACTCTACCCAGACACTGGACTCTACCTACACACTGGACTCTACCCCAACACTGGACTCTACCCAGACACTGGACTCTACCCAGACACTGGACTCTACCTACACACTGGACTCTACCCACACACTGGACTCTACCCCCAAACTGAACACCACCGACACACTGAACTCTACCCGCACACTGGACTCTACCCAACACACTGAACTCTACCCACACACTGAACTCTACCCGCTTACTGAACTCTACCCAGACACTGGACTCTACCCAGACACTGGACTCTACCTACACACTGGACTCTACCCCCACACTGGACTCTACCCAGACACTGGACTCTACACGCTCACTGAACTCTACCCACACACTGGACTCTACCCACACACTGGACTCTACCCACACACTGGACTCTACACACACTGGACTCCACTCACACGCTGGACTTTACCCACACACTGGACTCTACCCAGACACTGGACTCTACCCAAACACTGGACTCTAACCACACGCTGGACTTTACCCACACACTGGACTCTACCCAGACACTGGACTCTACCCAGACACTGGACTCTACCCCCACACTGGACTCTACCCAACACACTGGACTCTACCCCCACACTGGACTCTACCCACACACTGAACTCTACCCACACACTGGACTCTACCCACACACTGGACTCTACCCACACTGGACTCCACTCACACACTGGACTCTACCCACACACTGAACTCCACCCACATGCTGGACTCTATCCTCACACTGGACTCTACCAAACACTCAGGATTCTACCCAACACACTGCACTCTACCCACACACTGCACTCTACCCACACAGTGAACTCTACCCCCACACTGGACTCTACATCCACACTGGACTCTACCCAACACAGAGGACACTACCCACACACTGGACTCGACCCACACTCAGGACTCTACCCAACACACTGCACTCTACCCACACAATGAACTCTACCCACACAGTGAACTCTACCCCCACACTGGACTCTACATCCACACTGGACTCTACCCACACACTGGACTCTACCCTCACACTGAGATCTACACACACACTGGACTCTACCAAACATTGTGGACTCTACCCACACACTGAACTCTTCCCTCACACTAAACTCTACTCACACTGGACTCTACACAACACACTAAACTCTACCCACTCACTGAACTCTATCAAACACACTGGACTCTATCAAACACACTGGACTCTATCAAACACACTGGACTCTATCAAACACACTGGACTCTATCAAACACACTGAACTCAACCAAACAATGGACTCTACCCCCACACTGGACTCTAGCCAACACACGTAGCACTACCCACACACTGGACTCTATCAAACACACTGAACTCTACCCAACACACTGAACTCTACCCAACACACTGAACTCTACCCACTATCTGAACTCTACCCACACTCTGAACTCTACACAAACACTGGACTCTAGCCACACACTGGACTCTACCCAACAAAGTGGACTCAGCCCACACACTGGACTCTATCCACACACTGAACTCTACCCACACACTGAATTCTGCCAAGCACACTGGACTCTACCCAACACACTGAACTCTACCCAACACACTGAACTCTACCCAACACACTGAACTCTACCCACACACTGAACTCTACCCACACACTGAATTCTGCCAAGCACACTGGACTCTACCCAACACACCAAACTCTACCCAACACACTGAACTCTACCCACATACTGGACTCTACCCACAAACTGGACACTACCCACACACTGGACTCTACCCACACACTGGACTCTACCCAACAGACTGAACTCTAGCCAACACACTTAACTCTACCCCCACACTGAACACCACCGACACACTGAACTCTACCTGCTTACTGAACTCTACCCACACACTGGACTCTACCCAAACATTGAACTCTACCCACACACTGGACTCTTCCCCTTCACTGGACTCTACCCCCAAACTGAACTCTACCCACACACTGGACTCTACCCAACACACTGGACTCTACCCCACACACTGAACAACCAAACACACTGGACTCTACCCAACACACTGGACTCTACCCCACACACTGGACTCTACCCAACACACTGAACTCTACCCAACACACTGAACTCTACCCACTAACTTGACTCTACCAACACACTGAACTCTACACACACACTGAACTCTACACACACACTGAACTCTACCAACACACTAAACTCTACCAACACACTGAACTCTACACACACACACACACACTGGACTCTACACACACACATTGGACTCTTCCCCCTCACTGAACGCTACCCAACACACTGGACTCTACACCCGCACTGGACTCTACAACCACACTGAACTCCACCCACCCACTGCACTCTACCCAACACACTGGACTGTAGCCACACACTGAGCTCTACCCACTAACTGAAATCTACCCACATGCTGGACTCTACCCACATGCTGGACTCTACGGTGGACTCTAAGCATGCACTGGACTCTACCCACACACTGAACTCTACCCACTAACTGAAATCTACCCACATTCTGGACTCTACAGTGGACTCTAAGCACGCACTGGACTCTTCCCCCACACTGGACTCTACCCACACACTGAACTCTACCTAACACACTGAACTCTACCCATACACAGGACTCTTCTCCCACACTGAACTCTACTCACACTGGACTCTACACAACACACTAAACTCTACCCACACACACCGAACTTTACCCACACACTGGACTGTACCAAACTCACTGGACTCTACCCACACATGGAACTCTACCCAACACACTGAACTCTACCCATTTACTAAACTCTACCCACTTACTAAACTCTACCCACACACTGGACTCTACCCACACACTGGACTCTACCCAACACACTGGACTCTACCCAACACACTGGACTCTACCCACACACTGGACTCTACCCACACACTGGACTCTACCCATACAGTGAATTCTACCCACACACTGGACTCTACCCCCGCACTGGACTCTACCCATACACTGAACTCTACCCACACACTGCACTCTACCCAACACACTGGACTCTACCCACACACTGGACTCTACCAACACACTGGACTCTACCCCCCACACTGGACTCTACCCAACACACTGGACTCTACCCAACACACTGGACTCTACCCACACACTGGACTCTACCCAACACACTGTACTCGACCCAACACACTGGACTCTACCCCCCACACTGGACTCTACCCACACACTGGACTCTACCCAACACACTGGACTCGACCCAACACACTGGACTCTACCCCCCACACTGGACTCTACCCAACACACTGGACTCTACCCAACACACTGGACTCTACCCACACACTGAACTCTACCCCACACTCACACATACATTCTTACACTATCCCCCCTAAAAACACACACACACACTGCATACCTACCATGCACACATTTACAGTTACGTCAGACACACACTCGCAAACACAAACACAAACATTTTACACACCACATATTCTGCTGCTACTGCTCCATACATTCTGCTGCTACTGCTCCATACATTCTGCTGCTACTGCTCCACACAATTTGATGCTACTGCTCCACACATTCTGCTGCTACTGCTCCACATATTCTGCTGCTACTGCTCCACATATTCTGCTGCTACTGCTGTCTATTATCTATCATGTTCCATCATCACTTCACCTCTATATGTACATACAGTAGCTACCTCAATTACCTCCCGACACATTGACTCCGTACTGTTATTCCTCTGTATAGCCATGTTATTACCTGGTACCCCCTGTATATAGCCATGTTATTACCTGGTACTCCCTGTATATAGCCATGTTATTACCTGGTACTCCCTGTATATAGCCATGTTATTACCTGGTACCCCCTGTATATAGCCATGTTATTACCTGGTACTCCCTGTATATAGCCATGTTATTACCTGGTACTCCCTGTATATAGCCATGTTATTACCTGGTACTCCCTGTATATAGCCATGTTATTACCTGGTACTCCCTGTATATAACCATGTTATTACCTGGTACTCCCTGTATATAGCCATGTTATTACCTGGTACTCCCTGTATATAACCATGTTATTACCTGGTACTTCCTGTATATAGCCATGTTATTACCTGGTACTCCCTGTATATAGCCATGTTATTACCTGGTACTCCCTGTATATAACCATGTTATTACCTGGTACTCCCTGTATATAGCCATGTTATTACCTGGTACTCCCTGTATATAACCTTGTTATTACCTGGTACTCCCTGTATATAGCCATGTTATTACCTGGTCCTCCCTGTATATAGCCATGTTATTACCTGGTACTCCCTGTATATAACCATGTTATTACCTGGTACTCCCTGTATATAGCCATGTTATTACCTGGTACTCCCTGTATATAGCCATGTTATTACCTGGTACTCCCTGTATATAACCATGTTATTACCTGGTACTTCCTGTATATAGCCATGTTATTACCTTGTACTCCCTGTATATAGCCATGTTATTACCTGGTACTCCCTGTATATAACCGAGTTATTACCTGGTACTCCCTGTATATAGCCATGTTATTACCTGGTACTTCCTGTATATAGCCATGTTTTTACCTGGTACTTCCTGTATATAACCATGTTATTACCTGGTACTCCCTGTATATAACCATGTTATTACCTGGTACTCCCTGTATATAACCATGTTATTACCTGGTACTCCCTGTATATAACCATGTTATTACCTGGTACTTCCTGTATATAACCATGTTATTACCTGGTACTCCCTGTATATAGCCATGTTATTACCTGGTACTCCCTGTATATAGCCATGTTATTACCTGGTACTCCCTGTATATAGCCATGTTATTACCTGGTTCTCCCTGTATATAGCCATGTTATTACCTGGTACTCCCTGTGTATAGCCATGTTATTACCTGGTACTCCCTGTATATAGCCATGTTATTACCTGGTACTCCCTGTATATAGCCATGTTATTACCTGGTACTCTCTGTATATAACCATGTTATTACCTGGTACTCCCTGTATATAACCATGTTATTACCTGGTACTCCCTGTATATAACCATGTTATTACCTGGTACTCCCTGTATATAGCCATGTTATTACCTGGTACTCCCTGTATATAACCATGTTATTACCTGGTACTTCCTGTATATAGCCATGTTATTACCTGGTATTCCCTGTGTATAACCATGTTATTACCTGGTACTCCCTGTGTATAGCCATGTTATTACCTGGTACTTCCTGTATATAACCATGTTATTACCTGGTACTTCCTGTATATAGCCATGTTATTGTTATTTGTTATTCTCTGTGTATAAATTCCTCGTGTCACTATTTGTATTTTGATTTGATTTGATCTTTACTCTGGATTGTTAGTCTACACCTGTTGTTTACCAAGCAAGTGACAAATACATTGATTTGATTCTGTCCTCACTTCTCCTCTGCTGTCCTCTCTCTTCTAATCTCCTCTTTTCTCTTCTCTTCTCCTCTCCTGTCTTCTCCTGTACTCTCTCTTCTCCTCTCTAATCCTGGCCTCTCTCTTCTCATCTCCTCGCTTCTCCTCTCTTCTCCTGTCCTCTCTCTTCTCTTCTCCTGTCCGCACTCCTCTCTCTCCCTATCCTCTCTTCTCTTCTCTCTTCTCCTCTCCTGTCCTCTCTCCTCTCTCTCCCCTCTCTCTCTTCTCTCCTCTCTCCTCCTATCTTCTCCTGCCCTCTGCTCTCTCTCCCTATCCTCTCTTTTCTCCTGTCCTCTCTCCTCTCTCTCCCCTCTCTCTTCTCTCCTCTCTCTCTTCTGTCCTCTCTCTCGTCTCCTCTCTTCTCCTGCCCTCTCTGCTCTCTCTTCCTATCCTCTCCTCTCTTCTCCTGTCCTCTCTCTTCTCTTCTCCTGTCCGCACTCCTCTCTCTCTTCTCTCCTCTCTCTCTTCTCTTCTCCTGTCCACTCTCCTCTCTTCTCTCCTCTCACATTAAAAGTAATGATGTATCACCATCACCATCACCCCAACTCCTCGTATGTATTTTTCTGTGTGTTTAATAGTTTGCCTGGCCGCTCACTCTTCTGCGTATTTTACTCTGCATATTGCTAGTCAGCTTTTCACCCCATGGTTGTAAATGTGAGATCGATTAGAGCAAATCAATCATCTGATATTTCCTTCTTCGGATTGTCCATCTGTCCTTACTGAGATGAGCATTAAAAAAGTAGCCTTGTCCGAGCCAAATCGGCCCATAGGGCAGGAGCTTTTTCTGCATGAGGCAGCTTGATGTAGAAGTATACCCCTGGGCAGAATGATAAGAGGAACATTAGGCATACCATGTACCTGAATAACCATTCAGACTAAGCAGGTTCTTCACTTACTCTACTAGACCTCTTGGCAGACCATCACAAATATCCTATTACCCGACCTCAAGTGGGCCTACAGATGCTGTATCATAATTTTACCCAGTTTCTCACAGCAGGGAAATAATCCTGCAACAACAGGATGTGTGAATTATTATGTGGATTATAGTCTGAATTTTAAAAGAGGACTTTAGAAGCCTTTTTAAATCTCGAATACACAACAAGTTTGCATTTCCTACTGTGCAGAAAAAAATCCTGCAACAACAGGATGGTCTAATTAAGAACTGGCATCTGTAGCTATACTATCATATCCACTATAACTAGCCTTAATAATGAAATATTTCGTTTTTACAAACACCTTAAAAACTCTAGGAGAAAATAAACACACACACCCACACAGTAATGCAGAGTGTAATTTTATGTGGTTGGTTCCTTGAAACATACTCATGATGAGGGAGAGTGACTGTAGTTTTTCTTTTTTCAGCTGCAGACTGCCCGGAAATTACGGGTTCCATTTTTACCGTAAAGCGCATGGTCTCAGGGTTAAGAGCGCGGATATTCGGAGAGTGACGGACAGAGTGACGGAGAAAGTGAATACCAGATGTTTTTTTTTTTCTTCCTCAAGATCAAATAGATGATATTGGAATACATTTTGGGAAGTATATTTATTTTACTACCGGAAATTGAGACAGAATCTAACTATAGGTCATGGATATAAATAATAACATAACTGCTGTATAATCATGTGCAGTAGCTTGTGTCCATCATTCCCAAATTGTTTTTTTTATGTTGTTTTCCATTGACCTACATTGGGATGGATATATGAAACCAAAACGGAATACTCGATATGTTTTATAATTCGATGATTTTTATATATATATAATGAAAAGCTTTGGAGATGAGAAGGTGCATTTGTAGTGAAGATTTCTGTGTCTGTGCACGAGTTGTGTCCGCACTCGCGCCTGTTGGTGAAAAAGCGCACAACTTTGCTCTGTCCGGGATATTTATTAGAAGGGAGCCGGATATCTAGCTGGCGCTGCGCGGGGACATCACACGGGGCAGGGGAACGAGTGGGAACTCAGTGTTTCGGTGTGGTTGGAAGGCTCTGTATGAGTAATGACGGCTCTCAGGATCTGGAGTGCGTTCGGTCGGTTTGCGCGGCTTCCTTTTCTCGCACCGTACACCGTGCTGCTCTGCTTTCTGGTTCCAGAATGTCTGTCCCACCCGCAGCCCTGCCAGATTCTCAAACGGATTGGACACACGGTGCGCGTCGGGGCTCTGCACCTACAGCCAAGGCTCTTCAATCACGATCCCACCTTCAGGGGCAAGAAAGAACCACTTGTCCCCGTGGATGAATGGGACACGGATGGAGGCTCGAGGGAGGCAGCGGAGAGACAGTTGGAAAAGATTACCAAAAGTGTTAATGACCACGGTTTACGCAGCCTAAGGACTAAAGGCACAGGGAACAATCAACAAAAGGACAGGGGGAATAAAAGTAAAAATATGTACAAACAGGTGGAAAGCGGGAGTCGTGTGTTTATGCCAAGGGACTCTATCATATTAGCCATGGAGACGTTAAACCGCATGGTCGGTTTGTTACCATATAATCTCTCACTGGAGGTGGTGATGGCTGTGGAAGCGGGGCTCGGAGAATTACCCGCTTTCTCCTTCTCATCTTCCCCTACCCCTGTCTGTGAAGACCCCATGTCGTTTCTGCAGAGTGTTTGTCATACTGTTATAGTCCAAGGAGTTTCTGCTATGATGGCTTTTCCTCAAACGAGGGACGAGCTGGTGAAGTTGGAATTCATCGCGTCTGCGCTTCAGATTCCTGTCATCAGTGTTGTCCAGAACGAATTCAAACGGCAGAGTAAGGTAAGGCGACTATCTCTGTACAAACACAATACACCTGTGCATAAACACGGGTGTCAATGTTGTCTTACCCATTTCTGGTGCATGAACGGAAAAGAGCGCTTGGAAACTCGATGCTAGAACAACTAAGAGTTGCTGTGTGTTCAGCATCACGGGGGACAGCGCAGCCCGCTGCTCTAGGGATTACAATACAACCTAAATGTTAATATGTTTCCTTCCATGTCCCTCCTGTTTAAGGTAACGAGCTAAACTCACAATCACACTCCATGAACAATCTGTCAACGAACATAACAATATCTGCATAAACAAACAATATCTGCATAAACAAATAAGGAAATGGTCAGTCAGTCATTCAAATTAGCATACAAGGTTGGGCAATATTATTAGAAGATTAAATGATATGCTATACCCAGAATTGTAAATTCGACCTATGTAGCATGTAGCTATCTCTCAGACACACAAAAACATATCCTGTAGAACATCCGCATAGCTCCACGTTGCGGCAGCAGCACATAGCACCACATCATGACATCTGGCGGCTATTGATTAAAACACTAATGAACGCCAAACCTCCAACAGGTGCGTTTTCTCTCTCCAAAAGACAATATTCTTTATTAAACAGATGGCGTAATTTCCTGTCATGTCTCATATAATGTTACATATGGGTGTAAATGTCAAAGGGAACCCACCAATAATATGGTAAATGATATGTAGAAACCTTCCCCTCCTCATCAGACACACGCACGAACGCACACGCACACACACACGCACACACAGAGAGAGGGAGAGACTTCACCTCGCTCCCCTTGTATCTCCCTCAGCATGAAATAACTAGAGACTAGAGAACTACAAAATATGCCAATTAGGGCTTTTGAGAGGTTGACTGTTGGAATACAAAACCAATGCCAACTGAAATATACTTAGGCCTAAAACGAATTCATGCTTGACTTGTAAATGCAAGCTTTTCATTCACAATGCATTAGAGACGGACGTCGGAGCGGGAAAACACGGTGATTATAAAGGGAGGAATGTAGAGTGAGTAAAGGAAAGGACATTTATCCAACTGTTAAGATGAACATTAGAATAAAAAAAAACTGCTAAATTAGCGAAATTGAGGATGAAACATCAGTGAGTGAAGAACACGTCACTGAGGAAAATATTGCCGTGGCAGAACAGGACGTTGCAGTGGTTGAGGACAAAATTGAGTGACAATCAGCAGCCTTTTGAGAAACGTAAAATGGCTGAAATTGTTGGAAACATTGGACAGTTTGACGGAAGTATTGAGCAGTGGCGCTCATACAGAACGGTCTGAATTGTGAATACATTATTTATTTTTAGGCTTCGTAGATAATAAAACGTATGGATATATTGTTTCACTTCATAGCCCACATACTAGTCTTTCTAAAGGTGTAATAAAGAACAGCGTTAAACTCACAGTGCTCTGGTAGTTAATTGTCACGTCCTGACCAGTATAAGGGGTTATTTGTTATTGTAGTTTGGTCTGGACGTGGCAGGGGTGTGTTTGTTTTGTGTTGTCGGGGTTTTTGGGTAGTGTTCTATGTTTTGCATTTCTATGTTGTATTTTCTATTTTTTCTATTTCTATGTCTAGTTTATTGTTTTGACCTTCAATTGGAGGCAGCTGTTCCTCGTTGCCTCTAATTGAAGGTCCTATTTAGTAGGGGTGTTTTTCATGGAGTTTTTGTGGGTAGTTGTTTCTTGTTTAGCTGTGTGCCTGACAGGACTGTTTTCGTCATTATTTTTGTTCAGTGTTCATTTATTTAATAAAGAAGAAAAGGAGCATTCACATCCCCGCTGCATTTTGGTCCAATCCTTACGACGGCCGTGACATTAATGCAGCAGCAAGCATTGTCACTGATTCTCCCTCTTCCTGATTTCTTCTCTTGAACCTAAACATTTTAGCAATGACTAGTGGTTTTGGTGAAATGTGTCCTTTCAGTGTTTCCACAGTACAGTAGAGTACAGTAGAATAGGGCGCAGTGGTCTAAGGCACTGCATCTCAGTGCTAGAGGTGTCACTACACACCCTGGTTCGATTCCAGGCTGTATCACAACCAGCCGTGATTTGGAGTCCCATAGGGCGACGCACAGTTGGCGCAGCGTGGTCCAGGATTAGCCGGTGTAAGCCGCCATTGTAAATAAGAATTTGTTCTTAACTGACTTGCCTAGTTTAATAAAAAATTGTGTGTCCGTGGAACTAGAGGAGGAAGTCACACTGTATATACTGACCTGCTGGGGGGCCGCACAGCTACCATGTCTCTCCCTTACTATAGGGTAAGCCGGTGGGTATGGAGATCGACACCAGAGTACAGTGCATTCGGAAAGTATTCAGAACCCTTCCCTTTTCCCACATTACGCTATAACTTTATTCTAGAATTGATTAAAAAAAAAAATATTCATTTAAAACAAAAACAGGTTTTTAGATATTTTTGCAAATGTATTAAAAATAAAAATCTGAAATACCTTATATAAGTATTCAGCCCCATTGCTATGAGACTCAAAATTGAGCTCAGGTGCATCCTGTTTTCATTGATCATCCATGAGATGTAGCAACATCTTGATTGGAGTCCATCTGTGGTAAATTCAATTGATTGGACTTGACTTGGAAAGGCACACACCTGTCTATATAAGGTCCCACAGTTGACAGTGCATGTCAGAGCAAAAACCAATCCATGAGGTGGAAGGCACCGAACTGGGGAAGGGTACCAAAAAATGTCTGCAGCATTGAAGGTCTCTTGGAGGTTGGTGCCAAAAGACACCTAAAGGACTCTCAGACCGTAAGAAACAAGATTATCTGGTCTGATGAAACCAATATTAAACTCTTTGGCCTGAATGCCATCGATCCCGATCAAACATCTCTGAAGAAAGAGCTCCCCATTCAACCTGACAGAGCTTGAGAGGATCTGCAGAGAAAAATGGGAGAAACTCCCCAAATACAGGTGTGCAAAGCTTGTAGCGTCATACCAAAGAAGACTCGAGCAGAGAGGAGCTTTCTTCGCCCGCTCCAATTTTGCTCAAGTAGCACTCCAAATAGTGCTCACGTCACGAGCTCTGGGCATGCTCGACCCAGCATGCATTTGTAGTCTATTTGTGTGCTTCTATATCCCCTTGCTTTAGCTACTGTCATGGAGTTCACTCAATATTTTCATAAAGAAACTAATAAAAAACAGAGGTGCAAAATTAAGGTGATGACTTACAAAGACAAGAACTAAGAGCCAGAGAGGGAGTGCGGTGATGTAGTGTCCACAACTAAAGAATCACTGTGGAATCTGAAAAGACAACATATCCTGGAAGCATGATGGTGTACTTACTATGTGCACATTCTAACATAAAGGAACGTGGTAGGTAGCGAGCAAAGTGTGTTATTGTAGCAAAGTATTTATAGACAAAAAAAATAATCATATCTCATAAAAGTTTAGTTCATTTTCGTTCTATTATTTATACAATAGGCTATCATTGATTTTGGTCCAATAGGCCTGACATATTACCTCTTTCAAGGAGCTTTCCATTTTGATTGGGTTATTTTTTCTAAAAACCTTTAGGGCAACCGATATAAAGACAATTAAACAAATCTGCATCCCTTCCCAGCCTGGCAAGAGTGGCCAAAAGAGTGTTTAGCTTCCCCAGTGGTGATGCAAGCAAGGAGAGGGTATTCTCCACTGCTGGCCGGCTTTCCAGGCACCATCGCATGGGCCCAAAGCTACAGACTCTGGCCAAACTCCTGTTTCAAAAACATTTATTCAAAGGCACTGAGCCTAATAAGGCTCTAGCCTATATGCACAATTTATATAGTATAATGATTTAATACAACAAAATGTTTTTTTTTAAATGCTGAGCGCTTAATGTCCCTGCCAGCCAAGTGTATCACACTCACAAATGCTTCACAAGTTATTTATTTGTAAGCTATAGCCTTGAAATAATATAAATAATATAGCTTAAATAATTCATTTTCATTCCTTCTTAGTCTCCTTGTCTGACTCCTGACCTATTTAGAGTGTTTATATGCTGTTTAATACGACATGTAGCCTATTTGAAGTGATGAGCGCTTCTTACAATTACTTCTTCATGTTGTTTATTAAAACACCTTTCATTTAAATCATATGGTTTGGTTTCAATAATTCAAAACCAAGTAGTCACAAAAATAGATGGGTGTTGGTTAAATTGAGATTTTGATGAATGGAGTTGCATTTTTTTCCCCCTGAGCGAGGAATGGTTTTTAGCGGAGCAGTTGGAAAGGATGTTGAGTGCCGGAGAGTACCCCATAAGCGATGATTTCAGACCACATACTCTGATCAACAGTCAGACACAGTCCACAGAAAGACACTGAAACACCTTCCACTTCATCCAGCATACTAGACATCGTGTTAAAGACTTCCACTTCATCCAGCATACTGGACATCATGTTAAAGACTTCCACTTCATCCAGCATACTAGACATCATGTTCAAGACTTCCACTTCAGGCAGCATACTGGACATCATGTTCAAGACTTCCACTTCATCCAGCATACTGGACATCATGTTCAAGACTTCCACTTCAGGCAGCATACTGGACATCATGTTCAAGACTTCCACTTCATCCAGCATACTAGACATCGTGTTAAAGACTTCCACTTCATCCAGCATACTAGACATTGTGTTAAAGACTTCCACTTCATCCAGCATACTGGACATCATGTTCAAGACTTCCACTTCAGGCAGCATACTAGACATCGTGTTAAAGACTTCCACTTCAGGCAGCATACTGGACATCATGTTCAAGACTTCCACTTCATCCAGCATACTGGACATCATGTTCAAGACTTCCACTTCAGGCAGCATACTAGACATCATGTTCAAGACTTCCACTTCAGGCAGCATACTGGACATCATGTTCAAGACTTCCACTTCATCCAGCATACTAGACATCGTGTTAAAGACTTCCACTTCATCCAGCATACTAGACATCGTGTTAAAGACTTCCACTTCATCCAGCATACTGGACATCATGTTCAAGACTTCCACTTCAGGCAGCATACTAGACATCATGTTCAAGACTTCCACTTCATCCAGCATACTAGACATCATGTTCAAGACTTCCACTTCAGGCAGCATACTGAACATCATGTTCAAGACTTCCACTTCATCCAGCATACTAGACATCGTGTTAAAGACTTCCACTTCATCCAGCATACTAGACATCGTGTTAAAGACTTCCACTTCATCCAGCATACTGGACATCATGTTCAAGACTTCCACTTCAGGCAGCATACTGGACATCATGTTCAAGACTTCCACTTCATCCAGCATACTAGACATCGTGTTAAAGACTTCCACTTCATCCAGCATACTAGACATCGTGTTAAAGACTTCCACTTCATCCAGCATACTGGACATCATGTTCAAGACTTCCACTTCAGGCAGCATACTAGACATCGTGTTAAAGACTTCCACTTCAGGCAGCATACTGGACATCATGTTCAAGACTTCCACTTCATCCAGCATACTGGACATCATGTTCAAGACTTCCACTTCAGGCAGCATACTGGACATCATGTTCAAGACTTCCACTTCATCCAGCATACTAGACATCGTGTTCAAGACTTCCACTTCAGGCAGCATACTAGACATCATGTTCAAGACTTCCACTTCAGGCAGCATACTGGACATCATGTTCAAGACTTCCACTTCATCCAGCATACTAGACATCGTGTTAAAGACTTCCACTTCATCCAGCATACTAGACATCGTGTTAAAGACTTCCACTTCATCCAGCATACTGGACATCATGTTCTAGACTTCCACTTCAGGCAGCATACTGGACATCATGTTCAAGACTTCCACTTCAGGCAGCATACTGGACATCATGTTCAAGACTTCCACTTCATCCAGCATACTAGACATCGTGTTAAAGACTTCCACTTCATCCAGCATACTAGACATCGTGTTAAAGACTTCCACTTCATCCAGCATACTGGACATCATGTTCAAGACTTCCACTTCAGGCAGCATACTGGACATCATGTTCAAGACTTCCACTTCATCCAGCATACTGGACATCATGTTCAAGACTTCCACTTCATCCAGCATACTAGACATCGTGTTAAAGACTTCCACTTCATCCAGCATACTAGACATCGTGTTAAAGACTTCCACTTCATCCAGCATACTGGACATCATGTTCAAGACTTCCACTTCAGGCAGCATACTGGACATCATGTTCAAGACTTCCACTTCATCCAGCATACTGGACATCATGTTCAAGACTTCCACCTCAGCCAACATACTGGACATCTGTACAGGAGGAAGTTCACCGTTACAGATCATCATCCTCTGATGAACCACATACTGGTATTCCGTCACTGCTGCCAGCAGAATGCAAAGGTGGCTTTTGTTGTTGTCAGCACACACCTACAACATCAAGTACCCCAAGTCAGAAAGGCAATGCAACGCCTGTGGTCAAACCAGAGTCTTCTACTTCAGACAATTGTGGAGAAATACCAGAAACAACCCAGGGTGTTATCTGAAGTGATGGACATCCCCGCAGGAGATGCTCAGAAGCTGAAAGCTGGCCTTTTCAAGAAGAGAACTGAGCTGTACAGTCCAGTTGTCTTCTGTGGGGGGGAGGAGAGTTATCATTCTGGCCTTCGCTGAGGAAACCAGTGTTGCAACTGCTGCACTCAGGTCAAAGATTCTTCTGGTGGCCTGTATTGGATGGAAGCTGATAAAAAAAAAATGTTCCTCATGTCAGAAGGTTTGCAACGTAGCTCAACTTGCACCTCTTCATCCGTGGGATTGGCCAGAGGAGGCGTGGCAACACATACACATCAAATTCACAGGTCCGTTTGAAGACAGAATGTTTCTCGTGGTCATGGATCCTCATAACAAGTGGCCATCATGAGGTCTACTACTGCAGATGTCTACGTTCCTACAGGTGAATAGCATACAACACTTCAGGTCCGCGCTGTATCATCAACGGGCCGGCCGGAGAGGTTTGTACAGACCATGAAACATGCTTTGAAAGCGTTTCAGGGTCAAGGGACACTGTACCAATGCTTGAACAACTTCCTGCTATCCAGGAACTCACCACACACAACCACAAAATCTTTGCCTACTCATGAAAAGAAAAGCTTGTAAATGTGTTTATTTATTGGAGATCTACAAAGCTGTTTATTTATTTAATATTTTTATTTTAATATTTTACTTATTTGGTATTTTATTGGGATCCCCATTAGCTGTTGCAAAAGTAGCAACTACTCTTCCTGGAGTCCACACAAAACATGAAATATTACATAATACAGAACATTAGTAGACAACAGCTCAAGGACAGAACTGCATAAATTACTTTTTTTTTTTTTTACAAAAAACGTAGCCTACATATCAATACATACACACACACACACTATCTAGGTCAAATAGGGGAGAGGCGTTGTGCCATGAAGTGTTGCTTTATCTGTTTTTTGAAACCAGGTTTGCTGTTTACTTGAACAATATGAGAAAGAACGGATTTCCATGCAATACTGGCTCTATATAATACTGTACACGTTCTTGAATTTGTTCTGGATTTGGGGACTGTGAAAAGACCCCTGGTGGCTTGTCTTGTGGGGTAAGTGTGTGTGTCAGAGCTGTGTGTAAGTTGACTATGCAAACCATTTGGGGTTTTCCACACATTGTTTCTTATAAAAATAGGAAGTGATGCAGTCAGTCTCTCCTCAACTCTTAAACAAGAGAGATTGGCATGCATAGTATTTATATCAGCCCTCTGATTACAATGAAGAGCAAGACATCGTTCTGGGCCAGCTGCAGCTTAACTAGAACTTTCCTTGCAGCACTCGACCACATGGCTGAACAATAATGAAGACAAGACAAAACTAGAGTCTGCAGGACTTTTGAGTGTGGTGTCAAAACAAACAGAGCATATCTTTATTACGGACAGACCTCTCCACTTATTTACAACCATTGAATATATATGTTTTGACCATGACAGTTTACAATCTAAGGTAACACCAAGTAATTTAGTCTCCTCAACTTGTTTAACAGCCACACCATTCATTACCAGATTCAGTTGAGGTCTAGAACATAGGGATTGATTTGTACTAAATACAATGCTCTTAGTTTTAGAGATGTTAAGGACCAGTTTATTACTGGCCACTCATTCCAAAACAGACTGTAACTCTTTGTTAAGGGTTTCAGTGACATCATTAGCTGAGGCTACTGATGCGTATATTGTTGAATCATCAGCATACATAGACACACATGCTTTGTTTAATGCCAGTGGCAGGTCATTAGTAAAAATAGAAAAGAGTAGAGGGCCTAGAGAGCTGCCCTGCGGAACACCACACTGTTTGACATTAGAGACGCTTCCATTAAAGAAAACCCTTTGAGTTCTATTAGATAGATAGCTCTGAATCCACGATATGGCAGAGGTTGAAAAGCCATATTTTCAACAACAGGTTATGGTCAATAATATAAAAGGCTGCACTGAAATCTAACAGTACAGATCTCACTATCTTCTAATTATCCATTTCTTTCAACCAATCATCAGTCATTTGTGTCAGTGCAGTACATGTTGAATGCCCTTCTCTACAAGCATGCTGAAAGTCTGTTGTTAATTTGTTTACAGAGAAATAGCATTGTATTTGGTTAAACACATTTTATTCCAACAGTTTGGTAAGAGCTGGCAGACAGCTTATAGGTCTGCTGTTAGAACCAGTAAAGGCCGCTTTACCACTCTTGGGTAAAGGAATTACTTTGGCATCCCTTTTTTGTGCCCACTTTACCAATAATTGGCAAATGTTTTTTACCCATCATTTAATTTAAAGTACTCCAAAGTGTTTTGTCCATCATTCTTTATATCACTGATCTTGGCTTCATAATACAGTTTCTTTTTCTTTTTTTGTTGAGTTCAGTCACATACTTTCTAAATGTGCAGTAAGTCAGCCAGTCAGATGTACAGCCAGACTTACTAGCCTGCTTTTGTCCCATCTCTTTCAACCACACCATTTTTCAATTCCTCATCAATCCATGGAGCCTTAACATTTCTTACAGTCAGTTTCTTAACAGGTGCATGTTTAGACCTCTCTGTTTAAATCATTATCACGCATTTTACACACATTATTTAGATACTGACCGTTAGCACTTGGTGGCCTATAGCAACACACCAAAATAAAATGTTTTAGATGTGCCAAGTGAACCTGCAACCACAACACTTCAATGACATTTGACATAAGATCTTCTCTAAGCATTACAGGGATATGGCTCTGAATATATACAGAAATTCATCCCCCATCAGCATTCCTGTCTCTTCTATAAATGTTTTATACTTGAATTGCTACTGATGTATCATCAAATGAATTATCTACGTGAGTCTCAGAAATGGTTAATATATGAATGTAAACTGATGTTAGTAAGTTATTGATTTCATGAACCTTATTTCTAAGGCTACATACAGTACAGTTGAAGTCGGAAGTTTACATAGACCTTAGCCAAATACATTTAAACTCAGTTTTTCACAATTCCTGACAATTAATCCTAGTAAAAATTCCCTGTCTTAGGTCAGTTAGGATCACCACTTTATTTTAAGAATGTGAAATGACAGAATAATAGTAGAGAGAATGATTTATTTCAGCATTTATTTCTTTCATCACATTCCCAGTGGGTCACAAGTGGAAGTGGAATAGGCCAAAATTCACCCAACTTATTGTGGGAAGCTTGTGGAAGGCTACCCGAAACGTTTGACCCAAGTTAAACAATTTAAAGCCAGTGCTACCAAATACTAATTGAGTCTATGTAAACTTCTGACCCACTGGAATTGTGATACGGTGAATTATAAGTGATATAATCTGTCTGTAAACAATTGTTGGAAAAATGACTTGTGTCATGCACAAAGTAGATGTCTTAACCGACTTGCCAAAACTATAGTTTGTTAACAAGACATTTGTGGAGAGGTTGAAAAATGAGTTTTAATGACTCCAACCTATGTGTATGTAAACTTCCGACTTCAACTGTACAGTATATTAAAATGGGCTATTTTCAGCCCTTTCCTGCGTAGCTTTTCAGAGATAGACATAATATTGAAAAGAGCAGACAAAGCAAAAGAAAATAAATATACATTCAGCAGTCCATTAATCATTTGCTGCGAACCCATAGGCTTGGCTCTCTCATCCCTTCCAGGCTTCTGGGAGGGAGGGTGGACAATGAGCCTGTCATAGTAATTGTAAGCAATGTCCCCATGCGATCTGGCAGTTTTCATGTCTGGGATCAGTTCTTTCCTCTTCTGGCCACAGCTTCAGGATGGTCCTCATTGAGGAAGATATACGTTCCTCTCAAGTTCTTGGCTCTTTCTAGAACAGCTACCTGGTCCTTGAACCTCAGGAACTTGACCACTACAGGCCTGTCACCTGGGCCGGTGGTGGGTTTTCCAGTGCTGTGGGCGTGTGCCACCTCAATCTTCCTGTGGTCCATCTTCAATTTCTCAGAGATCATTTCTCTCACTTTGTCCTAAACTCCGCCCAGGTCTCTTGTGAAGATTCTGCAATTCTGTCCACAACCATGTTGTTCCGCTTTGATTGTCCCTCATTGTTATCATGGATTCACACACAGAACTCTCTCAATGACTTACAGATTGCTGTCACCTTGCCGTTCTCCTGTTTCAACTCATCGAGCTGACACTGGGAGAACTGCAACCTGTTCTTCAGGTCCTGGACCTCTCTGGTCAGGTCGTCCATTCTTTTATTAGTATAACCCAAAATCATGGGCGTTATATGGAGAACACGTTTCCACTGCTCCAGAGTCCAATGGTGGCACGCTTTACACCCCTCCAGCTGACGCTTGGCATTGCAGATGGTGATCTTAGGCTTGTGTGCGGCTGCTCGGCCATGGAAACTCTTTTCATTTTGGACAAAACACTTGAAGCTATTTTCTTGTTGTTGTCACAACTGCTTGTAGAACTATTTTTGTTTGTTTAAAAGATCCTTTATCTGAGATAGAGAGACACCACTGTCCTCAACGGTACTCCCACCGGCTTTGGTCTTTGTCATGGTAGCTAGCATCGTTTACAACGTTACTCCTCGCAGTTCCAGACAAAGCATGTCACAGGGAAGATTAAAAACAACAAACAGCAGGGATCTAGACAGCCACAAACCTGGGACAATCCGCTGTCTCAGCCACAGTGGCTAACCGCGTCGCGGGCTGCGTTCAAGCCCTCAAGAAACCCAGCTAGCGGGATAGCGTGGCAGATAGCTAGCAGCTAGGCTCAAACCCGGACTTGGTCGGCAGGATCACTGAACAGAGAGTAGCAGTCCCAGCAACTGATGCCAACTGCGTCGTGGGATCCAAACTAAAAAGTTAGCTAGCTACTAAGAAACTTTCCAATATACATTTAAAACAACACACTTTCCAAAACAACAAACCGAACTCTCCCTGTTTCCGCGTTCAACAGGAAGTGACAGGGATTGGATATAAACAAGAAAGGGGAGCTGTGAAAGTGTAACAAACTGGTTCATCATAAGAGGAGATGTTATATATTAGGATTGTACCATTTGCACTTACAGACTTACCGTAGTTGTACCCCAGAGCATCATGAGTGTTGGATGATGTAACTTAGCACGTTCCAGAAAAAATGGATGACGATTTAAAGATAAAAACAATACGATTTACTGTCCACACCACTGGGATCAAATTATCCTGTCTCTCTTTCTCTCTCTGCCTGTCTCTCTGCCCTTCTCTCTCTTTCTCTCTGTCTGTCTGCCTCTCTCTGCCTTTCTCTCTCTCTGTCTCTCTGTCCCCCTCTCCCTCCCTCTCTGCCTGTCTCTCTGCCCTTCTCTCTCTCTCTGCCGGTCTCTCTGCCTTTCTCTCTCTCTGTTTCTCTGCCTGTCTCCCTGCCCTTCTCTCTCTCTGCTCATCTCTGTCTCTCTCTCTCTGCCTGTCTCTCTGCCCTTCTCTGCTTTTCTCTCTCTCTGCCCTTCTCTTTCTCTGTCCCTCGCACTCTCCATTTCCATTTCCATTTGCTTTATTGGTATACCTTATAACGTATTGATACATATTGCCAAAGCACAATGTTACATTGGAAAATAAAGCAATTAACTGTTCTTTCTCTCTCATACCAAACATCAGATTAGACAGTTATCATCAGATCATTGGTATCTATGTTCTACAAGCACACTTCTCTGGCAAGGCTGAGACCCAGGCTGAGACCCAGGCTGAGACCCGGGCTTAGACCCGGGCTGAGACCCGGGCTGAGACCCGGCTGAGACCCGGGCTGAGACCCGGGCTGAGACCCGGGCTGAGACCCGGCTGAGACCCGGGCTGAGACCCGGCTGAGACCCAGGCTGAGACCCAGGCTGAGACCCATGCCACATGCTACGTTATAGCAACACAGGAAAACACCTCCTGCTCATTAGCCATTAATAACTATTTACTGTGTATCAATACACATCGAATAACAATTACAACAGTGGTGTGTGGTTGTTTGGGTCCCAAATGGCACCCTATTCCCTACTTTTGAGTAGAATCCTATGGGCTGGTCCTATGGGCCCTATTCAAAAGTAGTGCACTATGTAGGGAATAGGGTTCCATAGAGTTCTGGTCTAAAGTAGTGCACTATATAGGGAATAGGGTTGCATAGGACTCTGGTCAAAAGTAGTGCACTACATAGGGAATAGGGTGCCATTTGGGACTTGGCAGTTGTGTTGGAAGGGGATGAGAGTTGTGCCCTGAGGGCAACAAGGGTGGTCTTTTTAATGTTGTTCAATAGCAGCGCATCCTCCTGTTGATTGGGCTGATAAATAAAGAGAAATCCTGTAATTAGTTAACCAGAAGGTTTCTGTAATTAGTTAACCGGAAGGGTTCTGTAATTAGTTAACCAGAAGGTTTCTGTAATTAGTTAACCAGAAGGTTTCTGTAATTAGTTACCCTGAAGGGTTCTGTAATTAGTTAACTTGACGGGTTCTGGGAGCCATGCCACACGCTGGGGCCATAGATAGCTTGTGTGTGTGGGGGGGTCATCTAAGTCAGGTTTATCCAAGTCAGGTTGCTCAAAGTCAGGTTTATATGAGTCAGGTTCATCTGAGTCAGGTTTTATCTTAGGCTTGAAGCCCCCAGACATTTACAAGAAATCCTTGTCGGACCACATAATGATCTGCAGGGTGTGAGGATAATTCATAGCATGAGACAGCTTCATGTACAAGTAGAACCCCTGGGTAGGACACGTCTCTGTCGCAGGGCATTACCCTACCCCGTCGGATTTCTTCTAAAGTGCCAATCACAGAGGCAATTTTAGAGTTTTTGGTATGACTCGGCCTGGGGTCATCCCGAAGGTTGGTCACAACAAAACTTCCAATCCCATGGAGGACACTCTAACTCCAAGAACACTGAGTTAGTCCTACTTTAATTCTGATTTACAAGACTGTAATACACACTGTAGTGTTACTATTCTGGTTAAACACTGCAGCCTTACTATTCTGGTTAAACACTGCAGCCTTACTATTCTGGTTAACAGCGTTACTATTCTGGTTACACACTGCAGCCTTACTATTCTGGTTACACACTGCAGCCTTACTATTCTGGTTACACACTGCAGCGTTACTATTCTGGTTACACACTGCAGCCTTACTATTCTGGTTAAACACTGCAGCGTTACTATTCTGGTTAAACACTGCAGCGTTACTATTCTGGTTAACAGCGTTACTATTCTGGTTAAACACTGTATCGTTACTATTCTGGTTACACACTGCAGCGTTACTATTCTGGTTACACACTGCAGCCTTACTATTCTGGTTAAACACTGCAGCGTTACTATTCTGGTTACACACTGCAGCGTTACTATTCTGGTTACACACTGCAGCGTTACTATTCTGGTTACACACTGCAGCGTTACTATTCTAGTTACACACTGCAGCGTTACTATTCTGGTTAAAGACTGCAGCGTTACTATTCTGGTTAAACACTGTATCGTTACTATTCTGGTTACACACTGCAGCGTTACTATTCTGGTTACACACTGCAGCGTTACTATTCTGGTTAAACACTGCAGCGTTACTATTCTGGTTACACACTGCAGCGTTACTATTCTGGTTACACACTGCAGCGTTACTATTCTGGTTACACACTGCAGCCTTACTATTCTGGTTAAACACTGCAGCGTTACTATTCTGGTTAACAGCGTTACTATTCTGGTTAAACACTGTATCATTACTATTCTGGTTACACACTGCAGCGTTACTATTCTGGTTACACACTGCAGCCTTACTATTCTGGTTAAACACTGCAGCGTTACTATTCTGGTTACACACTGCAGCGTTACTATTCTGGTTACACACTGCAGCCTTACTATTCTGGTTACACACTGCAGCGTTACTATTCTGGTTAAACACTGCAGCCTTACTATTCTGGTTAAACACTGCAGCGTTACTATTCTGTTTAAACACTGCAGCGTTACTATTCTGGTTAACAGCGTTACTATTCTGGTTAAACACTGTATCGTTACTATTCTGGTTACACACTGCAGCGTTACTATTCTGGTTACACACTGCAGCCTTACTATTCTGGTTAAACACTGCAGCGTTACTATTCTGGTTACACACTGCAGCGTTACTATTCTGGTTACACACTGCAGCGTTACTATTCTGGTTAAACACTGCAGCGTTACTATTCTGGTTAACAGCGTTACTATTCTGGTTAAACACTGTATCGTTACTATTCTGGTTACACACTGCAGCGTTACTATTCTGGTTACACACTGCAGCCTTACTATTCTGGTTACACACTGCAGCGTTACTATTCTGGTTACACACTGCAGCGTTACTATTCTGGTTAAACACTGCAGCCTTACTATTCTGGTTAAACACTGCAGCGTTACTATTCTGGTTAAACACTGCAGCGTTACTATTCTGGTTAACAGCGTTACTATTCTGGTTAAACACTGTATCGTTACTATTCTGGTTACACACTGCAGCGTTACTATTCTGGTTACACACTGCAGCGTTACTATTCTGGTTACACACTGCAGCCTTACTATTCTGGTTAAACACTGCAGCGTTACTATTCTGGTTAACAGCGTTACTATTCTGGTTAAACACTGTATCGTTACTATTCTGGTTACACACTGCAGCGTTACTATTCTGGTTACACACTGCAGCCTTACTATTCTGGTTACACACTGCAGCGTTACTATTCTGGTTACACACTGCAGCGTTACTATTCTGGTTACACACTGCAGCGTTACTATTCTGGTTACACACTGCAGCGTTACTATTCTGGTTACACACTGCAGCCTTACTATTCTGGTTAAACACTGCAGCGTTACTATTCTGGTTACACACTGCAGCGTTACTATTCTGGTTACACACTGCAGCGTTACTATTCTGGTTAAACACTGCAGCCTTACTATTCTGGTTAAACACTGCAGCGTTACTATTCTGGATAAACACTGCAGCGTTACTATTCTGGTTACACACTGCAGCGTTACTATTCTGGTTACACACTGCAGCCTTACTATTCTGGTTAGACACTGCAGCATTACTATTCTGGTTAAACACTGCAGCGTTACTATTCTGGTTACACACTGCAGCGTTACTATTCTGGTTACACACTGCAGCGTTACTATTCTGGTTAAACACTGCAGCCTTACTATTCTGGTTAAACACTGCAGCGTTACTATTCTGGATAAACACTGCAGCGTTACTATTCTGGTTACACACTGCAGCGTTACTATTCTGGTTACACACTGCAGCCTTACTATTCTGGTTAGACACTGCAGCATTACTATTCTGGTTAAACACTGCAGCGTTACTATTCTGGTTAACAGCGTTACTATTCTGGTTAAACACTGCAGCGTTACTATTCTGGTTACACACTGCAGCATTGCTATTCTAGTTACACACTGCAGCGTTAGTATTCTGGTTACACACTGCAGCCTTACTATTCTGGTTAACAGCGTTACTATTCTGGTTAAACACTGTATCGTTACTTTTCTGGTTACACACTGCAGCATTACTATTCTGGTTACACACTGCAGCGTTACTATTCTAGTTACACACTGCAGCGTTACTATTCTGGTTACACACTGCAGCGTTACTATTCTGGTTACACACTGCAGCGTTACTATTCTGGTTACACACTGCAGCGTTACTATTCTGGTTACACAATGCAGCGTTACTATTCTGGTTACACACTGCAGCGTTACTATTCTGGTTACACACTGCAGCGTTACTATTCTGGTTACACACTGCAGTGTTACTATTCTGTTTACACACTGCAACGTTACTATTCTAGTTAAACACTGCAGCCTTACTATTCTAGTTAAACACTGCAGCCTTACTATTCTGGTTAGACACTGCAGCATTACTATTCTGGTTAAACACTGCAGCGTTACTATTCTGGTTAACAGCGTTACTATTCTGGTTAAACACTGCAGCGTTACTATTCTGGTTACACACTGCAGCGTTACTATTCTGGTTACACACTGCAGCGTTACTATTCTGGTTACACACTGCAGTGTTACTATTCTGTTTACACACTGCAACGTTACTATTCTAGTTAAACACTGCAGCCTTACTATTCTAGTTAAACACTGCAGCCTTACTATTCTGGTTAGACACTGCAGCGTTACTATTCTGGTTAAACACTGCAGCGTTACTATTCTGGTTAACAGCGTTACTATTCTGGTTAAACACTGCAGCGTTACTATTCTGGTTACACACTGCAGCATTACTATTCTAGTTACACACTGCAGCGTTAGTATTCTGGTTACACACTGCAGCCTTACTATTCTGGTTAACAGCGTTACTATTCTGGTTAAACACTGTATCGTTACTATTCTGGTTACACACTGCAGCGTTACTATTCTGGTTACACACTGCAGCGTTACTATTCTAGTTACACACTGCAGCGTTACTATTCTGGTTACACACTGCAGCGTTACTATTCTGGTTACACACTGCAGCGTTACTATTCTGGTTACACACTGCAGCGTTACTATTCTGGTTACACACTGCAGCGTTACTATTCTGGTTACACACTGCAGCGTTACTATTCTGGTTACACACTGCAGTGTTACTATTCTGTTTACACACTGCAACGTTACTATTCTAGTTAAACACTGCAGCCTTACTATTCTAGTTAAACACTGCAGCCTTACTATTCTGGTTAGACACTGCAGCGTTACTATTCTGGTTAAACACTGCAGCGTTACTATTCTGGTTAACAGCGTTACTATTCTGGTTAAACACTGCAGCGTTACTATTCTGGTTAAACACTGCAGCCTTACTATTCTGGTTACACACTGCAGCCTTACTATTCTGGTTAAACACTGCAGCGTTACTATTCTGGTTACACACTGCAGCGTTACTATTCTGGTTACACACTGCAGCGTTACTATTCTGGTTACACACTGCAGCATTGCTATTCTGGTTACACACTGCAGCCTTACTATTCTGGTTATTGACTGTGTCTGTCAGACTGTAATACTCACTGCAGGTCTAATATTATGATCCCGGATCTGTTTGTGGTCTTACCAGCTCCATTGCTTTCAGACTTTAAAAAAAAAGTCAGTTAAGATGAGACAGTGAAGGAAAGACAGTAGAGAGGAGATTGGAGAGGAGACATTGCAGAGGAGGCAGTAAAGAGGAGACAGTAAAGAGGAGACAGTAAAGAGGAGACAGTGCAGAGGAGACATTGAAGATGAGACAGTGAAGAGGAGACATTGAAGAGGAGACAGTGAAAATTAGGAAGTGAAGAGAGGAGTGGAGAGGAGACAGTAAAGAGAAAGCAGTATAGAGGAGACAGTGAAGAGGAGGCAGTGAAGAGAAAACAGTATAGGAGAGACAGTATAGAGGAGACAGTGAAGAGGAGGCAGTGAAGAGAAAACAGTATAGAGGAGACAGTGAAGAGGAGGCAGTGAAGAGAAAACAGTATAGAGGAGACAGTGAAGAGGAGACAGTTTAGAGGAGACAGTGAAGAGAAAACAGTTTAGAGGAGACAGTGAAGAGGAGGCAGTGAAGAGAAAACAGTATAGAGGTGAGAGTGAAGAGGAGACAGTTTAGAGGAGCCAGTGAAGAAAAAACAGTACAGAGGAGACAGTGAAGAGGAGACAGTTTAGAGGAGACAGTCAGGAGGAGACAGTAAAGAGGAGACAGTATAGATGAGAGAGAGGAGGAGACAGTATAGAAGAGTCAGTGAAGGGGAGGCAGTGGAGAGGAGACAGTAAAGAGGAGACAGTATAGAGGAGACAGTAAAGAGGAGACAGCAAAGAGGGGACAGCAAAGATGAGACAGCAAAGAGGAGACAGTAAACAGGAATCAGTATGCAGGAGACCGTGAAGGGGAGACAGTAAAGAGGAGGAGTGAAGGGGAGGCAGTGAAGAGGAGACAGTAAAGAGGAGACAGTAAAAAGGAGACAGTAAAGAGGGGACAGTAAAGAGGGGACAGTAAAGAGGAGACAGTAAAGAGGAGACAGCGAAGAGGAGTCAGCGAAGAGGGGACAGTAAAGAGGAGACAGTAAAGAGGAGGCAGTAAAGGGGAGAGAGTGTAGAGTCAGTGAACAGGAGTCTAGACTGTACATGCAGACTCCAGTAGTCTAGACTGTACATGCAGACTCCAGTAGTCTAGACTGTACATGCAGACTCCAGTAGTCTAGACTGTACATGCAGACTCCAGTAGTCTAGACTGTACATGAAGACTCCAGTAATCTAGACTGTACATGCAGACTCCAGTAGTCTAGACTGTACATGCAGACTCCAGTAGTCTAGACTGTACATGCAGACTCCAGTAGTCTAGACTGTACATGAAGACTCCAGTAATCTAGACTGTACATGCAGACTCCAGTAGTCTAGACTGTACATGCAGACTCCAGTAGTCTAGACTGTACATGCAGACTCCAGTAATCTAGACTGTTCATGCAGACTCCAGTAGTCTAGACTGTACATGCAGACTCCAGTAGTCTAGACTGTACATGCAGACTACAGTAGTCTAGACTGTGCATGCAGACTACAGTAGTCTAGACTGTACATGCAGACTCCAGTAGTCTAGACTGTACATGCAGGCTCTGGTAGTCTAGACTTTACATGAAGACTCCAGTAATCTAGACTGTTCATGCAGACTCCAGTAGTCTAGACTGTACATGCTGACTCCAGTAATCTAGACTGTACATGCAGACTCCAGTAATCTAGACTGTTCATGCAGACTCCAGTAGTCTAGACTGTACATGCAGACTCCAGTAGTCTAGACTGTACATGCAGACTACAGTAGTCTGGACTTTACATGTGTGGCAGGTTCCACAGCTTTAACCATTGGACCACACAGACTGCTGTCATTGTCATGCCAAACATTATAATGACCCAAACATTATTTTGCTTGATAATGAGCAATGTAGTTGTCAAGAGCAGATACAGATGGAGTCCTTTTCATCAGTGCTCCCTCTAGCGAAACGTTCTGCTACGGTAAACCAAAACAAGGTTTTCTCATTGGACATTTTCATGATACCCCTCCCAGTTTCAGTCTGTTTTCATCTATTTAAAGACATCCTCAAGTGATTATTTTACTTTTCTTGTCGAAAAGCGTTATCTCAAGTATAAATACATTAACGTACACACACTAAGGAGTAGGGCATTCAAGAAGTTAGTCTGATGATAATTTGTGAGTTCATCAGCCTTCCCCTTGAAGAACAACAGAGGAGCAATAAAGGAAAAGGAGGGAAGGCCCAGTCCTCACTTGTGTTACATTACATTATGACTTACTGGACCAGCTATGAGAGTAAAGGCCCAGTCTCCATTGTGTTACAGTACGGCATTACTGTAAATCAGGTGACAAATGAGCTGAAAATGAGACTATAGTAGGACTTTAACACCTAATGAATAGATCACCGATACCATCAGGTCAATTGGGACTCATATTTTAATATGCTGCTGAAGTGGCATGACGTCCTGTCTTTGTTTTGACATCTGGAGATACATTCATGAAGGGATGAAGAGCTCTTCTTTAGTGTGTGTAGATTAGCTTGTTTTCTGTCTGTCAATTACAGGAGGTAGTCTTCAATATAGCCCCGGCCCCCTGGGGAAATGACCCAGCCTCACTAAGCATCTCATTCGGCCTCTCTGGAAAGACCCCCAGCTCATCTCCAGGCAACGGCTGTGTCCCAATTGAAACCCAATTCCGTGTATTATTTAACTAGGCAATTCAGTGTATCGTGCACTATGTTGTGTCAAGATGGTGCCGACAGACATGGAAGCTCTGCATCTAGCTCCTAAGAAACTTTGCAGATTTTTTTTATTTTGTCTGTTATTTATTGTATTAGTTGCCCAGAACGTTTTTTTTGTTATTACCTACAGCTGAAAATAACTTTTGGGTATCAGAGTGGCGGTAACTCACCAGCATTACGACCAGGAATACGACTTTCCCAAATTGGATCCTTTGTTCGTACCCCCCCAGGGCAATTGAACTTATCCCAGAGGCTACTCCAAGACGCCGCTGGCAGAGAAGAGGTATTTTGGAGTGGACTTCTAGTCCGACTCAGGAGGTGTGCACACAATCAACCACTTCCGAGTATATTACTCGCTAATGTTCAGTCTATGGACAATAAAGTAGACGAGCTCAGGGTGAGGGTCTCCTTCCAGAGAGACATCAGGGACTGTAACATACTCACGGAATCATGGCTTTCTCTGGATATATTAACCCTGTCCATATAGCTAGCTGGATATTCAGTTCATTGTGCCGACAGAAATATCTCTCCCGGAAGAAGTGTATGTTGTGTGGTGTATGTTTCATGATTAACTACTCATGGTGTGATTGTGACAACATACAGAACCTCAAGTCCTTTTGTTCACCCAACTTAGAATACCTCACAATCAAATGCCGACTGTATTACCTCCCAAGAGAATTCTCTTCGGTTATAGTCATAGCCGTGTATATTCCCCCTCAAGCCTGATACCCCGACGGCCCTCAAGGAACTACACTGGAATTTGTGCAAACTGGAAACCACATATGTTGAGGCCGCTTTTATTATAGCTGGGGATTTTAACAAAGCAATTTTGAGGAAAACGCTACTGAAGTTTTCAAAAAAACACATTGACTTTAGCACTCGATCTGTAAAAACAATAGACCACTGCTACTCCCCCTTTCAAGATTCCTACAAGGCCCTCCTCCTCTTCCCTTCGGCAAATCAGATCACGACTCCATTTTGCTCCTTCCTTCCTATAGCCAGAAACTCAAACAGGAAATACCCGTGCTAAGGTATATTCAACGCTGGTCTGACCAATCGTAATCTATGTTCCAAGATTGTTTTGATCATGCCGGACATGATACGTTCCAGGGTAGCCTCTGAGAATAACATTGACGTATACATGGACATGGTGACTGAGTTCATCAGGAAGTGTGAGGGGTTAGGGGTTAGTGCTCAGTTCAGCTAGGGGATGAGGGTTTAGTGCTCTGTTCAGCTAGGGGATGAGGGGTTAGTGCTCAGTTCAGCGAGGGGATGAGGGGTTAGTGCTCAGTTCAGCTAGGGGATGAGGGGTTAGTGCTCACTTCAGCTAGGGGATGAGGGGTTAGTGCTCAGTTCAGCTAGGGGATGAGGGGTTAGTGCTCACTTCAGCTAGGGGATGAGGGGTTAGTGCTCAGTTCAGCTAGGGGATGAGGGGTTAGTGCTCACTTCAGCCAGGGGATGTGGGGTTAGTGCTCAGTTCAGCTAGGGGATGAGGGGTTAGTGCTCTGTTCAGCTAGGGGATGAGGGGTTAGTGCTCAGTTCAACTAGGGGATGAGGGGTTAGCGCTCAGTTCAGCTAGGGGATGAGGGGTTAGTGCTCAGTTCAGCTAGGGGATGAGGGGTTAGTGCTCTGTTCAGCTAGGGGATTAGGGGTTAGTGCTCAGTTCAGCTAGGGGGTGAGGGGTTAGTGCTCAACTCAGCTAGGGGATGAGGGGTTAGTGCTCAGTTCAGCTAGGGGATGAGGGGTTAGTGCTCAGTTCAGCTAGGGGATGATGGGTTAGTGCTCAGTTCAGCTAGGGGATGAGGGGTTAGTTCAGCTAGGGGATGAGGGCTTAGTTATTGATGAGTGTTCTATTCTAGCCACCTTCTCTTGACTAACCAGGGTTTGGGCCTTAACACTAGATCCGCCTGGCCTTTCTGCCTGTAAGTACCCGCTAGATAACGTCTGCCGATGCATATCAACCCAAAAGGTGCACAAACATAAGCACCAAAGCTTTATAAATAGTGCTTGCGCTATTGCAAAGGATTAATTGCTTGAAGAAATATTAGTGGAAATATATAAATTAAAAACATAACAACAATAGTCATTTGTTTAGATAGATGTCAAGGACATGTTTGGTATATTTCTACAAAGTCCTAGAAAAAAACTTTGGCCTGTTGCCTATTTTCATTTCCCTTACAATAAAAGTGTTACAGTGTAATCCATTTGATCAAATTTATTTGAAGATTTGATTAGTAATAGAGTTATAGTAATTCATAAAGTCCCAGTTAAAGCTTATTTTTGTCAAATTAGAAACCAAAAAGATAATAAAAATAATATAACCAATCAGGTCAAGGGTCAAATTATTTGCCGTATTCCATAACAAAAGCATGAACAATTGTAAAGGTTGAATTGCATAAAGAAATATTCAGGAAATATGTTCATGACAAGATATAAAACAGTAATTTGTTGATTGTATCAGACACTGTATTGGGCACTTATACCTGTGTCTTTACACATGAATCAATCTCATCTTATTTTTATGTTTCGGTTCCAAAGTCACAACACAGTTTCGGGGCTTTGTGTGAGGAAAACAGGGCTGGTGCTTTGGAGCTAAAATTACTTTTAAATGGGGTTTGATAAAAGGGCTGGAGAGTTGGAGCTGAAGTTAGTTTTGAATGGGGTTTTATTTTTATTTTTATTTATTTCACCTTTATTTAACCAGGTAGGCTAATTGAGAACAAGTTCTCATTTTCAACTGCGACCTGGCCAAGATAAAGCATAGCAATTCGACACATACAACAACACAGAGTTACACATGGAATAAGCAAAACATACAGTCAATAATACAGTAGAACAAAAGAAAACAAAAAGTCTATATACAGTGAGTGCAAATGAGGTAAGTTAAGGCAATAAATAGGCCACGGTGGCGAAGTAATTACAAAATAGCAATTAAACACTGGAATGGTAGATGTGCAGATGATGAATGTACAAGTAGAGATACTGGGTTGCAAAGGAGCAAGATAAATAAATAAATACAGTATGGGGATGAGGTAGGTAGATAGATGGGCTGTTTACAGATGGGCTATGTACAGGTGCAGTGATCTGTGAGCTGCTCTGACAGCTGGTGCTTAAAGCTAGTGAGGGATATATGAGTCTCCAGCTTCAGAGATTTTTTGCAGTTCGTTCCAGTCATTGGCAGCAGAGAACTGGAAGGAAAGATGACCAAAGGAGGAATTGGCTTTGGGGGTGACCAATGAGATATACCTGCTGGAGCGTGTGCTACGAGTGGGTGCTGCTATGGTGACCAGTGAGCTGAGATAAGGTGGGGCTTTACCTAGCAGAGACTTGTAGATAATAACCTGTAGCCAGTGGGTTTGGCAACGAGTATGAAGCGAGGGCCAACCAACGAGAGCGTACAGGTCGCAATGGTGGGTAGTGTATGGGGCTTTGGTGACAAAACTGATGGCACTGTGATAGACTGCATCCAGTTTGTTGTGTTGCGTGTTGGAGGCTATTTTATAGATGACATCACCGAAGTCGAGGATCGGTAGGATGGTCAGTTTTACGAGGGTATGTTTGGCAGCATGAGTGAAGGATGCTTTGTTGCGATATAGGAAGCCGATTCTAGATTTAATTTTGGATTGGAGATACTTAATGTGAGTCTGGAAGGAGAGTTTACAGTCTAACCAGACACCCAGGTATTTGCAGTTGTCCACATATTCTAAGTCAGAGCCGTCCAGAGTAGTGATGCTGGACGGGCGAGCAGGTGCGAGCAGTGATCGATTGAATAGCATGCATTTAGTTTTACTTGCGTTTAAGAGCAGTTGGAGGCCACGAAAGGAGAGTTGTATGGCATTGAAGCTCGTCTGGAGGTTAGTTAACACAGTGTCCAAAGAGGGGCCAGAAGTATACAGAATGGTGTTGTCTGCGTAGAGGTGGATCAGAGAATCACCAGCAGCAAGCGCAACATCATTGATGTATGCAGAGAAGAGAGTCAGCCCGAGAATTGAACCATAGAGACTGCCAGAGGTCCGGACAACAGGCCCTCCGATTTGACACACTGAACTCTATCAGGGAAGTAGTTGGTAAACTAGGCGAGGCAATCATTTGAGAAACCAAGGCTGTCGAGTCTGCCAATAAGAACGTGGTGATTGACAGAGTCGAAAGCCTTGGCCAGGTCGATGAATAAGGCTGCACAGTAATGTCTCTTATCGATGGCGGTTATGATGTCGTTTAGGACCTTGAGCGTGGCTTAGGTGCACCCATGACCAGCTCTGAAACCAGATTGCATAGCGGAGAAGGTAAGGTGGGATTCGAAATGGTCGGTAATCTGTTTGTTAACTTGGCTTTCGAAGACCTTAGAAAGACAGGATAGGATAGATATAGGTCTGTAGCAATTTGGGTCTAGAGTGTCACCCCCTTTGAAGAGGGGGATGACCGCGGCAGCTTTACAATCTTTGGGAATCTCAGACGATACAAAAGAGAGGTTGAACAGGCTAGTAATAGGGGTGCAAAAATTTCGGCAGATCATTTTAGAAAGAGAGGGTCCAGATTGTCTAGCCCGGCTGATTTGAATGGGTCCAGATTTTGCAGCTCTTTCAGAACATCAGCTATCTGGATTTGGGTGAAGGACAAATGGTGGGGGATTTGGCGGGTTGCTGTGGAGGGTGCCGGGCAGTTGACCGGGGTAGAGGTAGCCAGGTGGAAAGCATGGCCAGCCGTAGAGAAATGCTTATTGAAATGATCAATTGTAGTGGATTTATCGGTGGTAACAGTGTTTCCTAGCCTCAGAGCAGTGGGAAGCTGGGAGGAGGTGCTCTTATTCTCCATGGACTTTACAGTGTCCCAGAACGTTTTTGAGTTAGTACTACAGGATGCAAATTTCTGTTTGAAAAAGGTAGCCTTGGCTTTTCTAACTGCCTGTGTATATTGGTTCCTAACTTCCCTGCATATCACGGGGGCTATTCGATGCTAATGCAGAACGCCACAGGATGTTTTTGTGCTGGTCAAGGGCAGACAGTTCTGGAGTGAACCAAAGACTATATCTATTCCTAGTTCTACATTTTTTGAGTGGGGATGCTTATTTAAGATGGTGAGGAAGGCAATTTTAAGGAATAGCCAGGCATCATCTACTGACAGGATGAGGTCAATGTAATTCCAGGATACCCCGGACAGGTCGATTAGAAAGGCCTGCAGGCAGAAGTGTTTCAGGGAGCGTTTGACAGTGATGAGGGGTGGTCGTTTGGTCGCAGACCCATTATGGATGCAGGCAATGAGGCAGTGATCGCTGAGATCTTGATTGAAAATAGCAGAGGTGTATTTGGAGGGCGAGTTAGTTAGGATGACATCTGATAACAGGGCTGGAGTGTTGAAGCTGAAGTTAGTTTTGAATGGGGTTTGATAAAATTCTGGAGTGTTGAAGCTGAAGTTAGTTTTGAATGGGGTTTGATAACAGGGCTGGAGAGTTGGAGCTGAAGTTAGTTTTGAATGGGGTTTGATAACAGGGCTGGAGAGTTGGAGCTGAAGTTAGTTTTGAATGGGGTTTGATAACAGGGCTGGAGTGTTGAAGCTGAAGTTAGTTTTGAATGGGGTTTGTTAATAACAGGGCTGGAGAGTTGAAGCTGAAGTTAGTTTTGAGTGGAGTTTGGTAACATTAAATAGGACCCGCAAAACACCAGTCTCAAAGTCAACAGTGAAGAGGCGACTCCGGGATGCTGGCCTTCTAGGCAGATTTCCTCTGTCCAGTGTTTGTGTTCTTTTGCCCATCTTACGCTTTTCTATTTTTTGGCCAGTCTGAGATATTGCTTTTTCTTTGCAACTCTGCCTAGAAGGCCAGCATCCCAGAGTTGCCTCATCACTGTTGACATTGAGACTGGTGTTTTGCGGGTCCTATTTAATGAAGCTGACAGATGAGGACTTGTGAGGCATCTGTTTCTCAAACTAGACACTCTAATGTACTTGTCCACCCACTCCTAGTTCTATTTTGGTTAGAGCCAATTTGCGCTGTTCTGTGAAGGGAGTAGTACACAGCATTCTTACAGATCTTCAGTTTCTGGGCAGTTTTTCACATGGAATAGCCTTCATTTCTCAGAATCAAATCAAATCAAATGTATTTATATAGCCCTTCTTACATCAGCTGATATCTCAAAGTGCTGTACAGAAACCCAGCCTACAACCCCAAACAGCAAGCAATGCAGGTGTAGAAGCACGGTGGCTAGGAAAAACTCCCTAAAAAGGCCAAAACCTAGGAAGAAACCTCGAGAGGAACCAGGCTATGAGGGGTGGCCAGTCCTCTTCTGGCTGTGCCGGGTGGAGATTATAACAGCACATGGCCTAGATGTTGAAATGTTCATAAATGACCAGCATTGTCAAATAATAATAATCATAGTAGTTGTCGAGGGTGCAACAAGTCAGTAACACAAGAGTAAGTGTCAGTTGGCTTTTTCATAGCCGATCTTTGAGAGTATCTCTACCGCTCCTGCTGTCTCTAGAGAGTTGAAAACAGCAGGTCTGGGACAGGTAGCATGTCCGGTGAATAGGTCAGGGTTCCAGCAGGTCTGGGACAACAGGTCTGGGACAGGTAGCACGTCCGGTGAACAGGTCAGGGTTCCATAGCTGCAGGCAGAACAGTTGGAACTGGAGCAGCTGCACGGCCAGGTGAACTGGGGACAGAAAGGAGTCATCAAGCCAGGTAGTCCTGAGGCATGGTCCTAGGGCTCAGGTCCTCCGAGAGAGAGAAAGAAAGAAAGAGAAAGAGAGAATTAGAGAGAGCATATTTAAATTTGCACAGGACACCGGAAAAGAGAAGAGAAATACTCCAGATGTGACAGACTGACCCTAGCCCCCCGACACATAAACTACTGCAGCATAAATACTGGAGGCTGAGACAGGAGGGGTCAGGAGACACTGTGGCCCCATCCGATGAAACCTCCGGACAGGGCCAAACAGGTAGGATATAACCCCACCCATTTTGCCAAAGCACAGCCTCCACACCACTGGAGGGATATCTCCAACCACCAACATACCATCCCGTGACAAGGCCGAGTATAGCCCACAAAGATCTCCGCCACGGCACAGCCCAAGGGGGGGCGCCAACCCAGACAGGAAGACCACGTCAGTGACTCAACCCACTCAAGTGATGCACCCCTCCCAGGGACAGCATCGAAGAACACCAGTAAGCCAGTGACTCAGCCCCTGTAATAGGGGTAGAGGCAGAGAATCCCAGTGGAAAGAGGGGAAACCGGCCAGGGAGAGACAGCAAGGGCGGTTCATTGCTCCAGCCTTTCCGTTCACCTTCACACCCCATAGGACCTACTGAAGAGATATGTCTTCAGTAAAGATTTAAAGGTTGAGACTGAGTCTGCGTCTCTCACATGGGTAGGCAGACTATTCCATAAAAATGGAGCTCTATAGGAGAAAGCCCTGCCTCCAGCTGTTTGCTTAGAAATTCTGGGAACAATTAGGAGGTCCGCATCTTGTGACCGTAGCGTACGTGTAGGTATGTACGGCAGGACCAAATCGGAAAGATAGGTAGGAGCAAGCCCATGTAATGTTTTGTAGGTTAGCAGTAAAACATTGAAATCAGCCCTTGCCTTAACAGGAAGCCAGTGTAGGGAGGCTAGCACTGGAGTAATATGATCACATTTTTTGGTTCTAGTCAGGATTCTAGCAGCCGTATTTAGCACTAACTGAAGTTTATTTAGTGCTTTATCCGGGTAGCCGGAAAGTAGAGCATTGCAGTAGTCCAACCTAGAAGTAAGAAAGACATGGATTAATTTTTCTGTGTCATTTTTGGACAGAAAGTTTCTGATTTTTGCAATGTTACGTAGATGGAAAAAAGCTGTCCTTGAAACAGTCTTGATATGTTCTTCAAAAGAGAGATCAGGGTCCAGAGTAACACCGAGGTCCTTCACAGTTTTATTTGAGACGACTGTACAACCATCCAGATTAATTGTCAGATTGAACAGAAGATCTCTTTGTTTCTTGGGACCTAGAACAAGCATCTCTGTTTTGTCCGAGTTTAAGAGTAGAACATTTGCAGCCATCCACTTCCTTATGTCTGAGACACAGGCTTCTAGCGAGGGCAATTTTGGGGCTTCACCATGTTTCATTGAAATGTACAGCTGTGTGTCATCCGCATAGCAGTGAAATTTAACATTGTGTTTTCGAATGACATCCCCAAGAGGTAAAATATATAGTGAAAACATTAGTGGTCCTAAAACGGAACCTTGAGGAACACCGAAATGTACAGTTGATTTCTCTGTGAATGGACAAACTGATATCTTTCCGACAGATAAGACCTAAACCAGGCCAGAACTTGTCCATGTAGACCAATTTGGGTTTCCAATCTCTCCAAAAGAAAGTGGTGATCGATGTTATCAAAAGCAGCACTAAGATCTAGGAGCACGAGGACAGACGCAGAACCTCGGTCTGACGTCATTAAAAGGTCATTTACCACCTTCACAAGTGCAGTCTCAGTGCTATGATGGGGTCTAAAACCAGACTGAAGTGTTTTGTGTACATTGTTTGTCTTCAGGAAGGCAGTGAGTTGCTGCGCAACAGCTTTTTCTAAAATTTTTGAGAGGAATGGAAGATTCGATATAGGCCGATAGTTTTTTATAATTTCTGGGTCAAGATTTGGCTTTTTCAAGAGAGGCTTTATTACTGCCACTTTTAGTGAGTTTGGTACACATCCGGTGGACAGAGAGCCGTTTATTATGTTCAACATAGGAGGGCCAAGCACAGAAAGCAGCTCTTTCAGTAGTTTAGTTGGAATAGGGTCCAGTATGCAGCTTGAAGGTTTAGAGGCCATGATTTTTTTCATCATTGTGTCAAGAGATATAGTACTAAAACACTTTAGTGTCTCCCTTGATCCTAGGTCCTGGCAGGGTTGTGCAGACTCAGGACAACGGAGCTTTGGAGGAATACGCAGATTTAAAGAGGAGTCCGTAATTTGCTTTCTAATGATCATGATCTTTTCCTCAAAGAAGTTCATGAATTCATCACTGCTGAAGTGAGAGCCATCCTCTCTTGGGGAATGTTGCTTTGTAGTTAACTTTGCAACAGTATCAAAAATAAATTTCGGATTGTTCTTATTTTTCTCAATTAAGTTGGAAAAACAGGATGAACAAGAATTCAGAACAAGAATAGACTAACGAGTTTCAGAAGAAAGTTATTTGTTTCTAGCCATTTTGAGCCTGTAAATCGAACCCACAAATGCTGATGCTCCAGATACTCAACTAGTCTAAAGAAGGCCAGTTTTATTGCTTCTTTAATCAGTACAACAGTTTTCAGCTGTGCAAACATAATAGCAAAAGGGTTTTGTAATGATCAATTAGCCTTTTAAAATTATAAACTTGGATTAGCTAACACAACGTGCCATTGGAACACAGGAGTGATGGTTGCTGATGACGGGCCTCTGTACGCCTATGTAGATATTTCATAAAAAAATCTGACCCCAAACTTTTAAACGGTAGTGTGTGTATATATATATATAGTACCTGTCAAAAGTTTGGATACACCTACTCATTCAAGGGTTTTCTTTATTTTACTATTTTCTACATTGTAGAATAATGGTGAAAACATCAAAACTATGAAATAACACATATGGAATCATGTAGCAACCGAAAAAGTGTTAAACAAATTTAAATATATGTTACATTTTAGATTCTTCAAAATAGCCACCCTTTGTACAGTCTTGGCATTCTCTCAACCAGCTTCACCTGGAATGCTTTTCCAACAGTCTTGAAGGAGTTCCCACATATGCTGAGCACTATTTGGCTGCTTTTCATTCACTCTGCGATCCAACTCATCCAAAACCATCTCAATTGGGATGAGGTGGGCGGGTGATTGTGGAGGCCAGGTCATCTGATGCAGCACTCCATCACTCTCCTTCTTTGTCAAATAGTCCTTACACAGCCTGGAGGTGTGTTGGGTCATTGTCCTGTTGAAAACAAATGATAGTCCCGCTAAGCGCAAACCAGTTGGGATGGCGTATCGCTGCAGAATGCTTTGGTAGCCATGCTGGTTAAGTGTACCTTGAATTTTAAATAATCACCAAAAGTGTCACCAGCAAAACACCCCCACATCATCACACCTCCTTCTCCATGCTTCATGGTGGGAACCACGCATGCAGAGATCATCCGCTCACCTCCTCATGAAGTTGGTTGAGAGAATGCCATGAGTGTGTAAAGCTGTCATCAAGGTCATTGGTGGCTACTTTGAAGAATCTTAAATAAAAAAATATATTTAGATTTGTTTAACACTTCTTTGGTTACTACATGATTTCATATGTGTTATTTCATAGTTTTGATATCTTGACTGTTATTCTACAACAGTGGTGAAAAAAGAACCCGATTGTCGGACTTGAGTAAAAGTATAGATACCTTAATAGAAAGTTACTCAAGTAAAAGTGAAAGTCAGCCAGTAAAATACCTCTTGAGTAATAGTCTAAAAGTATTTAGTTTTAAATATACTTAAGTATGAAAAGTAAATATAATTGCTAAAATGTACTTAAGTATCAAAAGTAAAAGTATTAAGCAAAGCAGACGCCTCCATGTTCTTGTTTTAAAATGTACGGATAGCCAGGGACAGACTCCAACACTCATTATTTACAGATAGCCAGGGACAGACTCCAACACTCATTATTTACAGATAGCCAGGGACAGACTCCAACACTCATTATTTACAGATAGCCAGGGGCAGACTCCAACACTCATTATTTACAGATAGCCAGGGACAGACTCCAACACTCATTATTTACAGATAGCCAGGGGCAGACTCCAACACTCATTATTTACAGATAGCCAGGGGCAGACTCCAACACTCCAACACTCATTATTTACAGATAGCCAGGGACAGACTCCAACACTCATTATTTACAGATAGCCAGGGACAGACTCCAACACTCCAACACTCATTATTTACAGATAGCCAGGGACAGACTCCAACACTCATTATTTACAAAAGATGCATTTGTGCTGAGTGAGTGTGCCAAGCCAGAGGCCTTAGGGAAGACCACGTGCTCATTTGATTGTCTGTGAATGTGACTATTTTCCTGTCCTGCTAAGCATTCAAAATGTATCGAGTACTTTTGGTTGTCAGGGAAAATGTATGGAGTAAAAACTAAATTATTTTCTTTAGGAATGTAGTGAAGTAAAATTAAAAGTTGTCAGATACCCCTAAAGTACAGATACCCCCAAAAACGACTTATGTAGTACTTTAAAGTATTTTTACTTAAGTACTTTACACCACTGTCCTACAATGTAGAATATAGTAAAACTAGAAAAAAAATGGAATGAGTAGGTGTTTAATCTTTTGACTGGTATATGTACATATATAAATAAAAAATAAACATCTGCATTGTATGCTGTTTGGGGTTTTAGGCTGGATATCTGTATGGCACTTTGTGACATTGGCTGATGTAAAAAAGGGCTTTATAAACTTTACATTTGATATATATATATATATATATATATATATACTGCTCAAAAAACACACAACACTTAAACAAATTGTAACTCCAAGTCAATCACACTTCTGTGAAATCAAACTGTCCACTTAGGAAGCAACACTGATTGACAATAAATTTCACATGCTGTTGTGCAAATGGAATAGACAACAGGTGGAAATTATAGGCAATAAGCAAGACACCCCCAATAAAGGAGTGGTTCTGCAGGTGGAGACCACAGACCACTTCTCAGTTCCTGTGCTTCCTGGCTGATGTTTTGGTCACTTTTGAATGCTGGCGGTGCTTTCACTCTAGTGGTAGCATGAGACGGAGTCTACAACCCACACAAGTGGCTCAGGTAGTCCAGCTCATCCAGGATGGCACATCAATGCGAGCTGTGGCAAGAAGGTTTGCTGTGTCTGTCAGCGTAGTGTCCAGAGCATGGAGGTACTACCAGGAGACAGGCCAGTACATCAGAAGACATGGAGGAGGCCGTAGGAGGGCAACAACCCAGCAGCAGAACCGCTACCTCCGCCTTTGTGCAAGGAGGAGCAGGAGGAGCACTGCCAGAGCCCTGCAAAATGAACTCCAGCAGGCCACAAATGTGCATGTGTCTGCTCAAACGGTCAGAAACAGACTCCATGAGGGTGGTATGAGGGCCCGACGTCCACAGGTGGGGGTTGTGCTTACAGCCCAACACCGTGCAGGACGTTTGGCATTTGCCAGAGAACACCAAGATTGGCAAATTTGCCACTGGCGCCCTGTGCTTTTCACAGACGAAAGCAGGTTCACACTGAGCACGTGATAGACGTGACAGAGTCTGGAGACGCCATGGAGAACGTTCTGCTGCCTGCAACATCCTCCAGCATGACCGGTTTGGGGGTGGGTCAGTCATGGTGTGGGGTGGCATTTCTTTGGGGGGCCGCACAGCCCTCCATGTGCTCGCCAGAGGTAGCCTGACTGCCATTAGGTACCGATATGAGATCCTCAGACCCCTTGTGAGACCATATGCTGGTACGGTTGGCCCTGGGTTCCTCCTAATGCAAGACAATGCTAGACCTCATGTGGCTGGAGTGTATCAGCAGTTCCTGCAAGTGGAAGGCATTGATGCTATGGACTGGCCTGCCCGTTCCCCTGACCTGAATCCAATTTAACACATCTGGGACATCATGTCTCGCTCCATCCACCAACGCCACGTTGCACCACAGACTGTCCAGGAGTTGGCGGATGCTTTAGTCCAGGTCTGGGAGGAGATCCCTCAGGAGACCATCCGCAACCTCATCAGGAGCATGCCCAGGCGTTGTAGGGAGGTCATACAGGCACGTGGAGGACACACACACTACTGTGCCTCATTTTGACTTGTTTTAAGGACATTACATCAAAGTTGGATCAGCCTGTAGTGTGGTTTTCCACTTTAATTTTGAGTGTAACTCCAGATCCAGACCTCCATGGGTTGATAAATTGGATTTCCATTGATTATTTTTGTGTGATTTTGTTGTCAGCACATTCAACTATGTAAAGAAAAAAGTAATTAATAAGATTATTTCTTTCATTGAGATCTAGGATGTGTTGTTTAAGTGTTCCCTTTATTTTTTTGAGCAGTGTATATATATACAGTACCAGTCAACAGTTTGGACACCCCTCCTCATTCTAGAGTTTTTATTTATTTTTACTATTGTCTACAATGTAGATTAATAGTGAAGAAATCAACACTATGAAATAACACATATGGAATCATGTAGTAACCAATAAAGTGTCAAACAAATGATTAGAAAATAGTACAAATAAAGAAAAATCCAAGTATGATTAGGTGTGTCCAAACTTTGACTGGTTCTGTATACTGTACAGTTGAAGTCGGAAGTTTACATACACTTAGGTTGGAGTCAATAAAACTTGTTTTTCAACCACTCCACAAATGTATTGTTGACAAACTATAGTTTTGGCAAGTTGGTTAGGACTTCTACTTTGTATATATGACACAAGTCATACCGCTCAGGAAGGAGATGCGTTCTGTCTACTAGAGATTAACGTATTTTGGTGTGCAAATCAATGAAATCATGAATTCATTGACGTGATGTGCAAATGAGCGATAGAAAACCGATCACGCAAATGTCACCATTCGGAATATTATTATTATAATTATATACATTTGAAGTTGGAAGTTCACATACACTTAGGTTGTAGTCATTAAAACTCGTTTTTCAACCACTCCACAAATTTCTTGTTAACAAACTATAGTTTTGGCAAGTCGGTTAGGACATCTACTTTATGCATGACACAAGTAATTTTTCCAACAATTGTTTACAGACAGATTATTTCACTTATAATTCACTGTATCACAATTCCAGTGGGTCAGAAGTTTACATTAAATAAGTTGACCGTGCCTTTAAACAGCTTGGAAAATTCCAGGAAATTCCATCATGGCTTTAGAAGCTTCTGATAGGCCAACTGACATAATTTGAGTCAATTGGATGTGTACCTGTGGATGTATTTCAGGGCCTACCTTCAGTGTCTCTGCTTGACATCATGGGAAAATCTAAAGAAATCAGCCAAGACCTCAGAATTTTTTTGGGGGACCTCCACAAGTCTGGTTCATCCTTTGTGAGCAATTTCCAAATGCCTGAAGGTACCACGTTCATCTTTACAAACAATAGTACGCAAGTATAAACACCATGGGACCCCGCAGCCGTCATACCGCTCAAGGAGACACGTTTCTGTCTCCTAGAGATTAACGTACTTTGGTGCGAAAAGTGCAAATCAATCCCAGAACAACAGCAAAGGACCTTACGAAGATGCTGGAAGAAACAGGTACAAAAGTATCTAAATCCACAGTAAAACAAGTCCTGTATCGACATAACCTGATAGGCCGTTCAGCAAGGAAGAAGCCACTACTCCAAAACCGGCATAAAAAAGCCAGACTACGGATTGCAACTGCACAAGAGGACCAAGATCGTACTTTTTGGAGAAATGTCCTCTGGTCTAATGAAACAAAAATAGAACTATTGGCTATAATGACCATCGTTATGTTCGGAGGAAAAAGGGGGAGGCTTGCAAGCCGAAGAACACCATCCCAACCATAAAGCACGGGGTGGCAGCATCATGTTGTGGGGGTGCTTTGCTGAAGGAGGGACTGGTGCACTTCACAAAATAGATGGCATCATTAGCAAGGAAAATTATGTGGATATATTGAAGAAACATCTCAAGACCTCAGTCAGGAAGTTAAAGCTTGGTCGTAAAAGGGCCTTCCAAATGGACAATGACCCCAAGCATACTTCCAAAGTTGTGGCAAAATAGCTTAATGACAACAAAGTCAAGGTATTGAGGTGGCCATCACAAAGCCCTGGCCTCAATCCCATAAAAAACTTGTGGGCAGAACTGAAAAAGCGTGTGCTAGCAAGGAGGCCTACAAACCTGACTCAGTTACACTTGTTCTGTCAGGAGGAATGAGCCAAAATTCACCCAACTTATTGTGGGAAGCTTGTGGAAGGCTACCCGAAACGTTTGACCAAAGTTAAACAATATTAAAGGCAATGCTACCAAATACTAATTGAGTGTATTTAAACTTCTGACTCACTGGGAATGTAATGAAAGAAATAAAAACTAAAATAAATCATTCTCTACTATTATTCTGACATTTCACATTCAGGAATTGTGAAAAACTGAGTTGAAATGTATTTGGCTAAGGGGTATGTAAACTTCTGACTTCAACTGTATATACAGTTTAAGTCCAAGCCCTGGTGCCACAGCTTCAGTGCTGCCTCTACAATCTAACCACTAGGCTACCTACCGCCTCTACACTCTAACCACTAGGCTACCTGCCGCCTCTACACTCTAACCACTAGGCTACCTACCGGCCTTTACACTCTAACCAATAGGGTACCTGCCGCCTCTACTCTAACCACTTCAGTAATGACCTTGTCTCTTCACACTGGGCAAAATCTGGTTGAATCAACGTTATTTCATCAACAAAAATTCAATGTGATGACGTTGAATCAACATGGAAAACTGATTGGATTTGCAAAAAGTAATCAATGTATGGGAATTCAGTAATTTTTTTCACTCAACTTTTAACCTAAATCCAATGGCATGTTGAAATGTTCTGTTGATTTCACGTTGAATTCATGTAGGTTGACAACTCATCCAAATTGAAATCAAAACTGGATGTTGATGTGATGCCTGTATCCAGTGGGTGCTGAGATTAGTGATAACCGAATACAATGACAGACACACTGGTTCTAGTCAGCCAGTCACAGTTAGTCTATAAATTAACCTGTCTGGGCGAGGTGGGACGCAACAGCCAGTGGAATCGCTTGGCGCGAAATACAAATACCTCAAAAATGCTATAACTTCAATTTCCCTAACATATTACTATTTTACACCATTTTAAAGACAAGACTCTCGTTAATCTAACCACATTGTCCGATTTCAAAAAGGCTTTACAGCGAAAGCAAAACATTAGATTATGTCAGGAGAGTACCCTGCCAAAAATAATCACACAGCCATTTTCAAAGCAAGCATATATGTCACAAAAACCAAAACCACAGCTAAATGCAGCACTAACCTTTGATGATCTTCATCAGATGACACTCCTAGGACATTATGTTATACAAAACATGCATGTTTTGTTCAATCGAGTTCATATTTATATCAAAAACCAGCTTTTTACATTAGCATGTGATGTTCAGAACTAGCATACCCACCGCAAACTTCCGGTGAATTTACAAAATTACTCACGATAAATGTTCACAAAATACATAACAATTATTTTAAGAATTATAGATACAGAACTCCTTTATGCAATCGCGGTGTCAGATTTTAAAATAGCTTTTCAGCAAAAGCACATTTTGCAATATTCTGAGTAGATAGCTCGCCATCAAAGGCTAGCTAATTTTACACTCACCAAGTTTGGGAAAACCTAAACTCAGAATTACTATTAGAAAAATTGGATTAGCTTTGCTGTTCTTCGTCAGAATGCACTCCCAGGACTTCTACTTCAACAACAAATGTTGTTTTGGTTCCAAATAATCCATAGTTATATCCAAATAGCTCCCTTTTGTTCGTGCGTTCAGGTCACTACCTGAAGGGTGACGCGTGAGCGCATTTCGTGACAAAAAAAATCAACATATTCCATTACTGTACTTCGAAGCATGTCAAACGCTGTTTAAAATACATTTTTATGCTATTTTTCTCGTAAAATAGCGATAATATTCCAACCGGGCGACGTTGTATTCATTCAAAGAAAAAGATAGAGAATTCTCATGAACGCGCATCTCCAGTGTCACTGTCCCCACCCTGACCACTCACAAAATCTCCTGCTGTTCTTCGCCCAGAGACAGGAGACACGTCATTCCACTTTCTGGCACCTTCTGAGAGCCAATGGAAGCCTTAGAAAATGTCACGTTACAGCAGAGATGCTGTATTTTTGATAGAGATGCAACAGAAGGACAAGAAATTGTCAGACAGGGCACTTCCTGTATGGAATCTTCTCAGGTTTTGGCCTGCCATATGAGTTCTGTTATACTCACAGACACCATTCAAACGGTTTTAGAAACTTTAGAGTGTTTTCTATCCAAATCTACTAATTATATGCATATTCTCATTTCTGGGCAAGAGTAGTAACCAGTTCAAATCGGGTATGTTTTTTATCCGGCCGTGCAAATACTGCCCCCTAGCCCCAACAGGTTTAAACATGGTTATTTTGCATATCACTAACAAATCTCTCTCCCTCTCTCTCTCCCCCCCTCTCTCTCTCCCTCTCTCTCTCTCTTCTCTCCCTCTGTCTCCTCTCCCCCTCTCTCTCTCTTCTCCCTCTCTCTCTCCTCTCCTTCTATCTCTCTCCTCTCCCTCTCTCTCTCTCCTCTCCCTCTCCCTCTCTCTCTCCTCTCCCCTCTCTCTCTCTCTCTCTCTCTCTCCTCTCCCTCTCCCCCTCCCTCTCTCTCCTCTCCCTCTCTCTCTCCTCTCCCTCTCTCTCTCCTCTCCCTCTCTCTCTCTCTCCTCTCTCTCTCCCTCTCCCCCTCTCTCTCTCCTCTCCCTCTCTCTCTCCTCTCCCTCTCTCTCTCCTCTCCCTCCCTCTCTCTCTCTCCTCTCCCTCCCTCTCTCTCTCTCCTCTCCCTCCTCTCTCTCTTTCTCTCTCTCTCTCTCTCTCTCTCTCTCTCTCTCTCTCCTCTCCCCCTCTCTCTCTCCTCTCTCTCTCTCTCTCCTCTCCCTCTCTCTCTCCTCTCCCTCTCTCTCTCCTCTCCCTCTCTCTCTCTCACTCTCTCTCTCCCTCCCTTCAGAACCCTCTCCATTTCCAGATGCCGATGCAGAACCCGGCCCTGCCCCAGGTGGAGCTGCTCTACTCCCTGCTGGTGATCAACAGCTGGTATGACGTCAGCCTCCTGCTCTGTCAGGAATGGAACATTTCCAGCTTCCTGGTTCGTCTCCGTAACAACACCAAGTTCCACCTGGGTTCTGTGGTCAACATCACCACCTCCAGCATCTCGCCCAACTCTCACCCCAACAGCTCCGTCTCCAAGGCCGACTTCCAGACCTCTCTACGGGGATACCTGGAGTCCATCAAGGAGTCAACGTCTACAGTCGTAACATTCGGCTGCGACATCCGGGACATCAAGAGGATCTTTAATGTGGTGACCAAGCTGGGCCTGATGCTGCCAGAGTACCACTGGGTGTTGGGGGACACGCAGGACGTGGAGGAGCTGAGGACCGAGGGGCTGCCGGCGGGACTGCTGGCCCATGGCAGGATGGGGGCTCCCTCCCTGGATCATTACGTCCAGGATGGGCTGGAGCTGGTGGCCCGGGTGGTGGGGTCAGCTGCGTACCGCTCCCCTGAGCTAGCTCTCATCCCCTCCATCACCAACTGCATGGATACACAGAGCAGCCAGAGCAGAAACATGACCTCAGGGAAATATCTGTCCAGGTACAGTACTAATGCTGATTCACTACTCCTATAAGCATCATTAATGACGTTTGTGGTGATTTAGTCCTAGTGCATGATTCAGAATAGGTCTGTATGATTCAGTTAAATAGGTATGTATGATTCAGTGCAATAGGTCTGTATGATTCAGTTCAATAGGTCTATATGATTCAGTACAATAGGTATATATGATTCAGTACAATAGGTATATATGATTCATTTCAATAGGTATATATGATTCCAATCAATAGGTCTGTATGATTCAGTTCAATAGGTATATATGATTCAGTACCTGATGATAATAATGATAATGATAATTTCAAGAACATATATCTGGCCTGGTGCAGTACCATACTGATGCTGAGTTATTACTCAGTCAAGTATGATAATACACTGATGCTGAGTTATTACTCAGTCAATTATGATAAATACACTAATGCTGAGATATTACTCAGTCAAGTATGATAATACACTGACACTTAGTTATTACTCAGTCAAGTATGATAAATACACTGATGCTGATATATTACTCAGTCAAGTATGATAAATACACCGATACTTAGTTATTACTCAGTCAAGTATGATAAATACACTGATGCTGAGTAATTACTCAGTCAAGTATGATAAATACACTGATACTTAGTTATTACTCAGTCAAGTATGATAAATACACTGATGCTGAGTTATCTTGGAACCTTTTGGTTACTAGTCCAACGCTCTAACCACTAGGCTACCTGCCGCCTCTACACTCTAACCACTAGGCTACCTGCTGCCTCTACACTCTAACAACTAGACTACCTGCCGCCCTACACTCTAACCACTAGACTACCTGCCGCCTCTACACTCTAACAACTAGACTACCTGCCTCCTCTACACTCTAACCACTAGACTACCTGCCGCCCCTGCTGTCCCGCTCTACTATAAGGAATAGGATGTAACTTGAGGCCAGACATAGTCCTTCAGTACAATAGAACTGCATGCTACACTACAGTGGTAATTCCACCCTAAGGATCAGATATATTCAGCATTATCACGATGGTATGGAGTATCATAATGATATGGAGTATTATGGAGTATCATAATGATATGGAGTATTATGGAGTATCATAATGATATGGAGTATTATGGAGTATCATAATGATATGGAGTATTATGGAGTATCATAATGATATGGAGTATTATGGAGTATCATAATGATATGGAGTATTATGGAGTATCATGATGGTATGGAGTATTTTGATGGCATGGAGTATTATGAAGTATTATGATGGTATGGTGTATTACGATCGTATGGAGTATTATGAAGTATTATGATGGTAGGGAGTATTACGATTGTATGGAGTATTATGAAGTATTATGATGGTATGGAGTATTACGCTTGTATGGAGTATTATGGAGTATTATGATTGTATGGAGTATTATGGAGTACTATGATGGTATGGAGTATTATGATTGTATGGAGTATTATGGAGTATTATGGAGTATTATGATGGTATGGAGTATTACGGAGTATTATGTCAGTATGGAGTATTATGATGGTATGGAGTATTTTGATGGCATGTAGTATTATGGAGTATTATGGAGTATTATGGAGTATTATGATGGTATGGAGTATTATGATGGTATGGAGTATTATGATGGTATGGAGTATTATGGAGTATTATGATGGCATGAAGTATTATGATGGTATGGAGTATTTTGATGGCATGGAGTATTATGGAGTATTATGATAGTATAGAGTATCATGGAGTATTATGATGGTATGGAGTATTATGGAGTATTATGATGGTATGGAGTATTATGATGGTATGGAGTATTATGATGGCATGGAGTATTATGGAGTATTATGATGGTATGGAGTATTATGGAGTATTATGATGGTATGGAGTATTATGATGGTATGGAGTATTATGATGGTATGGAGTATTATGGAGTATTATGATGGTATGGAGTATTATGATGGTATGGAGTATTATGGAGTATTATGATAGTATAGAGTATCATGGAGAATTATGATGGTATGGAGTATTATGGAGTATTATGATGGTATGGAGTATTATGGAGTATTATGATGGTATGGAGTATTATGGAGTATTATGATAGTATAGAGTATCATGGAGAATTATGATGGTATAGAGTATTATGATGGTATATAGTATTATAATACTAAACCTGGTATCGATATTGAAGTTTTAACTCTGGTGTGGTGACAACACTATATGTACTGTATCATTTCTCATGACATATGTCTCTTTTAAAATGCCACAACAACATTAAAAACAACAAAAATGTCACCAACAGACAATCTGATGTGACGTTGAATAAAGCTCAGTAGAATGTGATTCAGGGAAGGTAGGTGACTAAGATAAGCGAGCGCTGTATGACAGTTTTAGACAGTGGAAAGTGTCTTGACATTCTGCTGCCGTAGAAACACGGTTCAGTGGTTTCACTGTCTTTTCAGAGCATGTCAGTGACCTGAGGAGAGTCATGCTCTGAGGAGTAGACCCTTCTGTCTTGCTGGATCCCCACTGCGTCCCAAATGGCTCCCTATTCCCTTCATAGCGCACTACTTTTGACCAGGTCCCATAGGGTAGTGCACTATATAAGTAGGGGACTGTAAAGAGAATAGAGATCCATTTGGGACATATACACTCGTATGCCTGCAGACTCCTCCTCCTCCTCCTCTTCCTCCTCCTCCTCTTCCTCCTCCTCCTCCTCATCCTCCTCCTTACCTGCCTCCTCTGTTCTGCTGTTTCCAAACATTCTGCTATCTGCATTGTTTCCAAACATTGTGCTATCTGCAGTGTTTCTTAACATTCTGCTATCTGCATTGTTTCTAAACATTGTGCTATCTGCAGTGTTTCTTAACATTCTGCTATCTGCATTGTTTCTAAACATTGTGCTATCTGCAGTGTTCCTAAACATTCTGCTATCTGCTGTGTTTCTAAACATTCTGCTATCTGCAGTGTTCCTAAACATTCTGCTATCTGCAGTGTTTCTAAACATTCTGCTATCTGCAGTGTTTCTAAACATTCTGCTATCTGCAGTGTTTATAAACATTCTGCTATCTGCAGTGTTTCTAAACATTCTGCTATCTGCAGTGTTTCTTAACATTCTGCTCTCTGCAGTGTTTCTTAACATTCTGCTATCTGCAGTGTTCCTAAACATTCTGCTATCTGCAGTGTTTCTAAACATTCTGCTATCTGCAGTGTTTCTAAACATTCTGCTCTCTGCAGTGTTTGTAAACATTCTGCTATCTGCAGTGTTTCTTAACATTGTGCTATCTGCCGTGTTTATAAACATTCTGCTATCTGCAGTGTTTCTAAACATTCTGCTATCTGCAGTGTTTCTAAACATTCTGCTATCTGCAGTGTTTCTAAACATTCTGCTATCTGCCGTGTTTATAAACATTCTGCTATCTGCCGTGTTTATAAACATTCTGCTATCTGCAGTGTTCCTTCCTGACAGATTTTGAACTGTGTCAGATTTCTGTCTTCCCTGTGGTCTGAGGAGATTTAAACTGTAGCAGCCAGCACAACAAACAAACACACTAACACACACACACATTACACACACACATTACACACACACACACACACACACACACACACACACACACACACACACACACACACACACACACACACACACACACACACACACACACACAAACACACACAAACACACACTAACACACACACTCACACACACATTACAGACACACACACAAACAAACAAACACAGCTGTAAAGTCAGCTGTTGGTTACCCACCAACTGGTCACTCCAACAGCACAGTTTGCCATAAAAAAAATAAAAAAATAAAAAAGAATAAAAGCACAGCTTGCAAGAGAACAATTAAATAGGAACCGATTATCTTTTAGGAAAGGTCTTCCAGCTCACACACAGCTGGCTGTAACACCTGCTGTTCATGGTCTTTATCATCAGTGTGCGAGATCCCCTTATTATCTCCAGTCAGATCTGGAGCAGGTCTGACCCCCTGCTGGTTCTGTTTGACCAGACAGAACCCTGTGCTTGCCTGTCCTGGCATGAGTTTAGGCCTCGTCAAACTGCCAAATGGGCAACAAATGTCTTGTCCCGTGTAGAGCTCATCACAGTAGCTAGGATTATCTTTACACCTGTCTTTAAACCTGACTCTAACTCTAACCTAACCCTAACCTGACATTAACCCTAACCTGACACTAACCTGACATTAACCCCAACCTGACACTAACCCTAACCTGACATTAACCCTAACCTGACATTAACCCTAACCTGACATTAACCCTAACATGACACTAACCATAACCTGACCCTAACCCTAACCTGACACTAACCCTAACCTGACACTAACCGAAAACTGACAATAACCCTAATCTGACCCTAACCCTAACATGACATTAACCCTAACCTGACATTAACCCTAACCTGACATTAACCCTAACCTGACACTAACCCTAACCTGACATTAACCCTAACCTGACATTAACCCTAACCTGACACTAACCCTAACCTGACCCTAACCTGAGATTAACCCTAACCTGACATTAACCCTAACCTGACACTAACCTGACATTAACCCTAACCTGACATTAACCCTAACCTAACACTAACCCTAACCTGACACTAACCTGACATTAACCCTAACCTGACACTAACCCTAACCTGACACTAACTCTAACCTGACATTAACCCTAACCTGACATTAACACTAACCTGACACTAACCCTAACCTGACATTAACCCTAACCTGACATTAACCCTAACCTGACACTAACCCTAACCTGACATTAACCCTAACCTGACCCTAACCTTACACTAACCCTAACCTGACATTAACCCTAATCTGACATTAACCCTAACCTGACACTAACCTGACATTAACCCTAACCTGACACTAACCCTAACCTGACCCTAACCCTAACCTGACATTAACTCTAACCTAACACTAACCCTAACCTGACATTAACTCTAACCTGACATTAACCCTAACCTGACACTAACTCTAACCTAACACTAACCCTAACCTGACATTAACTCTAACCTGACATTAACCCTAACCTGACATTAACCCTAACCTGACCCTAACCCTAACCTGACACTAACCCTAACCTGACACTAACTCTAACCTGACATTAACCCTAACCTGACATTAACCCTAACCTGACATTAACCTGACATTAACCCTAACCTAACATTAACCCTAACCTGACACTAACCTGACATTAACCCTAACCTGACATTAACCCTAACCTGACACTAACCCTAACCTGACCCTAACCCTAACCTGACCCTAACCCTAACCTGACATTAACCCTAACCTGACCCTAACCCTAACCTGACACTAACCCTAACCTGACACTAACTCTAACCTGACATTAACCCTAACCTGACATTAACCTTAACCTGACACTAACCTGACATTAACCCTAACCTGACACTAACCCTAACCTGACACTAACTCTAACCTGACATTAACCCTAACCTGACTTTAACACTAACCTGACACTAACCCTAACCTGACATTAACCCTAACCTGACATTAACCCTAACCTGACATTAACCCTAACCTGACACTAACCCTAACCTGACATTAACCCTAACCTGACCCTAACCTTACACTAACCCTAACCTGACATTAACCCTAACCTGACATTAATCCTAACCTGACACTAACCTGACATTAACCCTAACCTGACACTAACCCTAACCTGACCCTAACCCTAACCTGACATTAACTCTAACCTAACACTAACCCTAACCTGACATTAACTCTAACCTGACATTAACCCTAACCTGACACTAACTCTAACCTAACACTAACCCTAACCTGACATTAACTCTAACCTGACATTAACCCTAACCTGACATTAACCCTAACCTGACCCTAACCCTAACCTGACACTAACCCTAACCTGACACTAACTCTAACCTGACATTAACCCTAACCTGACATTAACCCTAACCTGACATTAACCTGACATTAACCCTAACCTAACATTAACCCTAACCTGACACTAACCTGACATTAACCCTAACCTGACATTAACCCTAACCTGACACTAACCCTAACCTGACCCTAACCCTAACCTGACCCTAACCCTAACCTGACATTAACCCTAACCTGACCCTAACCCTAACCTGACACTAACCCTAACCTGACACTAACTCTAACCTGACATTAACCCAAACCTGACATTAACACTAACCTGACATTACCCCTAACCTGACATTAACCCTAACCTGACATTAACCCTAACCTGACATTAACCCTAACCTGACACTAACCTGACATTAACTCTAACCTGACATTAACCCTAACCTGACACTAACTCTAACCTAACACTAACCCTAACCTGACATTAACCCTAACCTGACACTAACTCTAACCTGACACTAACCCTAACCTGACATTAACCCTAACCTGACATTAACCCTAACCTGACATTAACCCTAACCTAACACTAACTCTAACCTGACATTAACCCTAACCTGACACTAACTCTAACCTAACACTAACCCGAACCTGACATTAACCCTAACCTGACACTAACCCTAACCTGACACTAACCCTAACCTTACATTAACCCTAACCTAACACTAACCCTAACCTGACACTAACCCTAACCTGACATTAAGCCTAACCTGACACTAACCTGACATTATCCTAACCTAACACTAACCCTAACCTGACACTAACCTGACATTAACCCTAACCTGACATTAACCCTAACCTAACACTAACCCTAACCTGACATTAACACTAACCTGACACTAACCTGACATTAACCCTAACCGGACATTAACCCTAACCTGACACTAACCCTAACCTGACACTAACCCTAACCTGACATTAACCCTAACCTGACACTAACCTGACATTAACCCTAACCTGACATTAACCCTAACCTAACACTAACCCTAACCTGACACTAACCTGACATTAACCCTAACCTGACATTAACCCTAACCTAACACTAACCCTAACCTGACATTAACCCTAACCTGACATTAACCCTAACCTGACATTAACCCTAACCTGACATTAACCCTAACCTAACACTAACCCTAACCTGAATAATCTGAGTGGTTTTATGTGCTGGACTAACCCTAACCTGACATTAACCTGACACTAACCCTAACCTGACATTAACCCTAACCTAACACTAACCCTAACCTGACACTAACCTGACATTAACCCTAACCTGACATTAACCCTAACCTAACACTAACCCTAACCTGACATTAACCCTAACCTGACATTAACCCTAACCTGGCATTAACCCTAACCTAACACTAACCCTAACCTGAATAATCTGAGTGGTTTTATGTGCTGGACTAACCCTAACCTGACATTAACCTGACACTAACCCTAACCTGACATTAACCCTAACCTAACACTAACCCTAACCTGACACTAACCTGACATTAACCCTAACCTGACATTAACCCTAACCTAACACTAACCCTAACCTGACATTAACCCTAACCTGACATTAACCCTAACCTGGCATTAACCCTAACCTAACACTAACCCTAACCTGAATAATCTGAGTGGTTTTATTTGCTGGGCTAACCCTAACCTGACATTAACCTGACACTAACCCTAACCTGACATTAACCCTAACCTAACACTAACCCTAACCTGACACTAACCTGACATTAACCCTAACCTGACATTAACCCTAACCTAACACTAACCCTAACCTGACATTAACCCTAACCTGACATTAACCCTAACCTGGCATTAACCCTAACCTAACACTAACCCTAACCTGAATAATCTGAGTGGTTTTATTTGCTGGACTAACCCTAACCTACCCCCCCCCCTGCAGGTTTCTGTCCAACACGTCATTTGATGGTCTGAGCGGTTTCATCTCGTCCCAGGAGGAGACAGTGATCTCCTCAGAGAGCCATCACTTCATCTGGTCCCTGCAACACGACCCCATAGGGAACCCCATGTGGACCAGGCTGGGCCGATGGAAGCATGACAGGGTGCTCATGGACTACACTGCCTGGACCAACAAACAGGTGACCAACATGTCTATGATATCAAAACGTCGTTGAAGCCCTGGGTACCAGTGTTTGTGCTATCATTCCACTTCTTGCCACCTCTTTACTTATGCCAAACATGTTAATACTGCTGTTGCTACTACTATTATATTGTCTTCCTCCTTCTTTCTTTCTCTCTCTCCCTGTCTCCTTCCTTCCTTTTCTCTCTCTCTCTCTCCCTCCCTCTCTCCCTCCCTCCCTCTCTCCCTTATGGACTGTGCTGCCTGGTCTAACGATTAGACGTCCCACCAGAGAGGGGACTGGCGTCACCCGTCGAGGCTCCACCTCCGGGTGGTGACGTTAGTGGAACACCCATTCGTCTTCACCCGGGAGGTGGATGAGGACGGTCTCTGTCCCGCTGGTCAGCTCTGCCTGAACCCCCTCACTAACAACACGGCCCTACTCCAGTCTCTCTTCCTCCAGATGCGGGGGCCTAACGATAGCATTCCCGTGGAGTATAAGAAGTGTTGCTACGGCTACTGCATCGATCTACTGGAGAAACTAGCGGAAGACATGGGATTTGACTTCGACCTGTATATTGTAGGTGACGGCAAGTACGGTGGGTTTAAGAACGGACGTTGGACAGGGCTGGTGGGAGATCTTCTCAGCGGAGCGGCCCACTTGGCGGTCACATCCTTCAGTATAAACTCGGCCCGGAGCAGGGTTATAGACTTCACATCACCGTTCTTCTCCACCTCTCTGGGCATCCTCGTAAGGACCCGGGACACGGCCGCGCCCATCGGGGCCTTCATGTGGCCCCTGCACTGGTCCATGTGGCTGGGTATATTCGTCTCGCTACATGTTACTGCCGTATTCCTGACCATCTACGAGTGGAACAGTCCGTTTGGGATGACGCCGCGAGGCAGGAACAGAGATAAGGTGTTCTCCTTCTCCTCGGCTCTGAACGTCTGCTATGCCATCCTGTTTGGCCGTACAGCTGCCATTAAACCTCCTAAGTGCTGGACGGGGCGGTTCCTCATGAATCTCTGGGCTATCTTCTGCCTGTTCTGTCTGTCCACCTACACAGCCAATCTGGCCGCTGTTATGGTGGGGGAGAAGACCTTCGAGCAACTCTCAGGAATACACGATCCAAAGGTAAGGACTACTCAGCTGCATTAACACCTATCAAATACGGGATAAAAAATAACTGGTATATTAGATGAGTACAGGGCTGAGGGGAGACTAGTACAGCTAATACAGGACTGAGGGGAGACTAGTACAGGGCTGAGGGGAGACTAGTACAGGACTGAGGGGAGACTAGTACAACTAATACAGGACTAGTAAAGGCCCAGTGCACTACTTTAGTGAAAAAATACAATTTTCAACAACAAAAAATAATTGAATTAATATTTCTGAGAGGTGCTGCAGCTCTCTCAGCACCTTTACTTCCCACGACTGTGGTAACGTAACAGTATGAAAGTGGGTTTGAGTCCGACCCCCTGCTTTTCTAGCACACCCCCTCCTCTTATATTTCCCGTCTGTCTTTCACCGTCCTTGTCTATACAATATGAAAGCAGTGGGACAACCCAACTCCTCTAAAAAATAAAACAATTATAATCAAAGTTTAGTTTGAAGTTGCTACTGTCACGTGCACTAGTACAGTGAAGCCTTTCTTGCTCTTTCCCAACAATACAGTAATCAATATCAGTAGTACTATAAAACAAAAGGTCAGATATAAAAGCACCACTAATAAGAAATAAAAATAACACCAGACAGTAAGTTTAGATGTAGGTATGGGAAAGCTCTGTAACAGTCTCAGGAGGTGGGAGAGCTCTCTAACTATTCCAGGAGTTATTAGACCACAGCAACAGTTCCAAGAGGTTAGAGACCACAGTAACAGTTCCTGGAGGTTAGAGACCACAGTAACAGTCCCAGGAGGTGGGAAAGCTCTCTAACAGTCCCAGGAGGTGGGAGAGCTCTCTAACTATTCCAGGAGGTATTAGACCACAGTAACAGTTCCAAGAGGTTAGAGACCACAGTAACAGTTCCTGGAGGTTAGAGACCACAGTAACAGTACCAGGAGGTTAGAGACCACAGTAACAGTTCCAGGAGGTTAGAGACCACAGTAACAGTTCCTGGAGGTTAGAGACCACAGTAACAGTACCAGGAGGTTAGAGACCACAGTAACAGTTCCAGGAGGTTAGAGACCAAGGTAACAGTTCCAGGAGGTTAGAGACCACAGTAACAGTTCCAGGAGGTTAGAGACCACAGTAACAGTTCCAGGAGGTTAGAGACCACAGTAACAGTTCCAAGAGGTTAGAGACCACAGTAACAGTTCCAGGAGGTTAGAGACCACAGTAACAATTCCAGGAGGTTAGAGCCCAAAGTAACAGTTCCAGGCGTTTAGAGACCACAATAACAGTTCCAGGAGGTTAGAGACCACAGTAACAGTTCCACGAGGTTAGAAACCACAGTAACAGTTCCAGGAGGTTAGAGACCACAGTAACAGTTCCTGGAGGTTAGAGACCAGAGTAACAGTACCAGGAGGTTAGAGACCAGAGTAACAGTTCCAGGAGGTTAGAGACCACAGTAATAGTTCCAGGAGGTTAGAGACCACAGTAACAGTTCCAGGAGGTTAGAGACCACAGTAACAGTTCCAGGAGGTTAGAGACCACAGTAACAGTTCCAGGAGGTTAGAGACCACAGTAACAGTTCCAGGAGGTTAGAGACCACAGTAACAGTTCCAGGAGGTGAGAGACCACAGTAACAGTTCCAGGAGGTGAGAGACCACAGTAATAGTTCCAGGAGGTTAGAGACCACAGTAACAGTTCCAGGAGGTTAGAGACCACAGTAACAGTTCCAGGAGGTTAGAGACCACAGTAACAGATCCAGGAGTTATTAGACCACAGTAACAGTTCCAGGAGGTTAGAGACCACAGTAACAGTTCCAGGAGGTTAGAGACCACAGTAACAGTTCCAGGAGGTTAGAGACCACAGTAACAGTTCCAGGAGGTTAGAGACCACAGTAACAGTTACAGGAGGTTAGAGACCACAGTAACAGTTCCAGGAGGTTAGAGACCACAGTAACAGTTCCAGGAGGTGAGAGACCACAGTAATAGTTCCAGGAGGTTAGAGACCACAGTAACAGTTCCAGGAGGTTAGAGACCACAGTAACAGTTCCAGGAGGTTAGAGACCACAGTAACAGATCCAGGAGTTATTAGACCACAGTAACAGTTCCAGGAGGTTAGAGACCACAGTAACAGTTCCAGGAGGTTAGAGACCACAGTAACAGTTCCAGGAGGTTAGAGACCACAGTAACAGTTCCAGGAGGTAGGAGACCACAGTAACAGTTCCAGGAGGTTAGAAACCACAGTAACAGTTCCAGGAGGTTAGAGACCACAGTAACAGTTCCAGGAGGTTAGAGACCACAGTAACAGTTCCAGGAGGTTAGAGACCACAGTAATATTTCCAGGAGTTATTAGACCACAGTAACAGTTCCAGGAGGTAAGAGACCACAGTAACAGTTCCAGGAGGTTGGAGACCACAGTAACAGTTCCAGGAGGTTAGAGACCACAGTAACAGTTCCAGGAGGTTAGACACCACAGTAACAGTTCCAGGAGGTTGGAGACCACAGTAACAGTTCCAGGAGGTTAGAGACCACAGTAACAGTTCCAGGAGGTTAGAGACCACAGTAACAGTTCCAGGAGGTTAGAGACCAGAGTAACAGTTCCAGGAGGTTAGAGACCACAGTAACAGTTCCAGGAGGTTAGAGACCACAGTAACAGTTCCAGGAGGTTAGAGACCACAGTAACAGTTCCAGGAGGTTAGAGGCCACAGTAACAGTTCCAGGAGGTTAGAGACCACAATAACCGTTCCAGGAGGTTAGAGACCACAGTAACAGTTCCAGGAGGTTAGAGACCACAGTAACAGTTCCAGGAGGTTAGAGACCACACTAACAGTTCCAGGAGGAGGAGACCACAGTAACAGTTCCAGGAGGTTAGAGACCACAGTAACAGTTCCAGGAAGTATTAGACCACAGTAACAGTTCCAGGAGGTTAGAGACCACAGTAACAGTTCCAGGAGGTTAGAGACCACAGTAACAGTTCCAGGAGGTTAGAGACCACAGTAACAGTTCCAGTAGGTTAGATACGACGGTAACAGTTCCAGGAGGTTAGAGACCACAGTAACAGTTCCAGGAGGTTAGAGACCACAGTAACAGTTCCAGGAGGAGGAGACCACAGTAACAGTTCCAGGAGTTATTAGACCACAGTAACAGTTCCAGGAGGTAAGAGACCACAGTAACAGTTCCAGGAGGTTGGAGACCACAGTAACAGTTCCAGGAGGTTAGAGACCACAGTAACAGTTCCAGGAGGTTGGAGACCACAGTAACAGTTCCAGGAGGTTAGAGACCACAGTAGCAGTTCCAGGAGGTTGGAGACCACAGTAACAGTTCCAGGAGGTTAGAGACCAGAGTAACATTTCCAGGAGGTTAGAGACCACAGTAACAGTTCCAGGAGGTGAGAGACCACAGTAACAGTTCCAGGAGGTTAGAGACCACAGTAACAGTTCCAGGAGGTTAGAGGCCACAGTAACAGTTCCAGGAGGTTAGAGACCACAGTAACAGTTCCAAGAGGTTAGAGACCACAGTAACAGTTCCAGGAGGTTAGAGACCAGAGTAACAGTTCCAGGAGGTTAGAGACCACAGTAACAGTTCCAGGAAGTGAGAGACCACAGTAACAGTTCCAGGAGGTTAGAGACCACAGTAACAGTTCCAGTAGGTTAGAGGACACAGTAACAGTTCCAGGAGGTTAGAGACCACAGTAACAGTTCCAGGAGGTTAGAGACCACAGTAACAGTTCCAGGAGGTTAGATACCACAGTAACAGTTCCAGGAGGTTAGAGACCACACTAACAGTTCCAGGAGGTTAGAGACCACAGTAACAGTTCCAGGAGGTTAGAGACCACAGTAACAGTTCCAGGAGGTTAGAGACCACACTAACAGTTCCAGGAGGAGGAGACCACAGTAACAGTTCCAGGAGGTTAGAGACCACAGTAACAGTTCCAGGAAGTATTAGACCACAGTAACAGTTCCAGGAGGTTAGAGACCACAGTAACAGTTCCAGGAGGTTAGAGACCACAGTAACAGTTCCAGGAGGTTAGAGACCACAGTAACAGTTCCAGTAGGTTAGATACGACGGTAACAGTTCCAGGAGGTTAGAGACCACAGTAACAGTTCCAGGAGGTTAGAGACCACAGTAACAGTTCCAGGAGGAGGAGACCACAGTAACAGTTCCAGGAGTTATTAGACCACAGTAACAGTTCCAGGAGGTAAGAGACCACAGTAACAGTTCCAGGAGGTTGGAGACCACAGTAACAGTTCCAGGAGGTTAGAGACCACAGTAACAGTTCCAGGAGGTTGGAGACCACAGTAACAGTTCCAGGAGGTTAGAGACCACAGTAGCAGTTCCAGGAGGTTGGAGACCACAGTAACAGTTCCAGGAGGTTAGAGACCAGAGTAACATTTCCAGGAGGTTAGAGACCACAGTAACAGTTCCAGGAGGTGAGAGACCACAGTAACAGTTCCAGGAGGTTAGAGACCACAGTAACAGTTCCAGGAGGTTAGAGGCCACAGTAACAGTTCCAGGAGGTTAGAGACCACAGTAACAGTTCCAAGAGGTTAGAGACCACAGTAACAGTTCCAGGAGGTTAGAGACCAGAGTAACAGTTCCAGGAGGTTAGAGACCACAGTAACAGTTCCAGGAAGTGAGAGACCACAGTAACAGTTCCAGGAGGTTAGAGACCACAGTAACAGTTCCAGTAGGTTAGAGGACACAGTAACAGTTCCAGGAGGTTAGAGACCACAGTAACAGTTCCAGGAGGTTAGAGACCACAGTAACAGTTCCAGGAGGTTAGATACCACAGTAACAGTTCCAGGAGGTTAGAGACCACACTAACAGTTCCAGGAGGTTAGAGACCACAGTAACAGTTCCAGGAGGTTAGAGACCACAGTAACAGTTCCAGGAGGTTAGAGACCACAGTAACAGTACCAGGAGGTTAGAGACCACAGTAACAGTTCCAGGAGGTTAGAGCCCAGAGTAACAGTTCCAGGAGGTTAGAGACCACAGTAACAGTTCCAGGAGGTGAGAGACCACAGTAACAGTTCCAGGAGGTTAGAGACCACAGTAACAGTTCCAGGAGGTTAGAGGCCACAGTAACAGTTCCAGGAGGTTAGAGACCACAATAACAGTTCCAGGAGGTTAGAGACCACAGTAACAGTTCCAGGAGTTTAGAGACCAGAGTAACAGTTCCAGGAGGTATTAGACCACAGTAACAGTTCCAGGAGGTTAGAGACCACAGTAACAGTTCCAGGAGGTTGGAGACCACAGTAACAGTTCCAGGAGGTTAGAGACCACAGTAACAGTTCCAGGAGGTTAGAGACCACAGTAACAGTTCCAGGAGGTATTAGACCACAGTAACAGTTCCAGGAGGTTAGAGACCACAGTAGCAGTTCCAGGAGGTTAGAGACCACAGTAACAGTTCCAGGAGGTTAGAGCCCACAGTAACAGTTCCAGTAGGTTAGATACGACGGTAACAGTTCCAGGAGGTTAGAGACCACAGTAACAGTTCCAGGAGGTTAGAGACCACAGTAACAGTTCCAGGAGGTTAGAGACCACAGTAACAGTTCCAGGAGGTTAGAGACCACAGTAACAGTTCCAGGAGGTTAGAGGCCACAGTAACAGTTCCAGGAGTTTAGAGACCGCAGTAACAGTTCCAGGAGGTTAGAGACCACACTAACAGATCCAGGAGGAGGAGACCACAGTAACAGTTCCAGGAGGTTAGAGACCACAGTAACAGTTCCAGGAGGTTAGAGACCACAGTAACAGTTCCAGGAGGTTAGAGACCACAGTAACAGTTCCAGGAGGAGGAGACCACAGTAACAGTTCCAGGAGGTTAGAGACCACAGTAACAGTTCCAGGAGGTTAGAGACCACAGTAACAGTTCCAGGAGGTTAGAGACCACAGTAACAGTTCCAGTAGGTTACATACGACGGTAACAGTTCCAGGAGGTTAGAGACCACAGTAACAGTTCCAGGAGGTTAGAGACCACAGTAACAGTTCCAGGAGGTGAGAGACCACAGTAACAGTTCAGGAGGTTAGAGACCACAGTAATATTTCCAGGAGTTATTAGACCACAGTAACAGTTCCAGGAGGTTAGAGACCACAGTAACAGTTCCAGGAGGTTAGAGACCACAGTAACAGTTCCAGGAGGTTAGAGACCACAGTAACAGTTCCAGGAGGTTAGATACCACAGTAACAGTTCCAGGAGGTTAGAGACCACACTAACAGTTCCAGGAGGTTAGAGACCACAGTAACAGTTCCAGGAGGTTAGATACCACAGTAACAGTTCCAGGAGGTTAGAGACCACAGTAACAGTACCAGGAGGTTAGAGACCACAGTAACAGTTCCAGGAGGTTAGAGCCCAGAGTAACAGTTCCAGGAGGTTAGAGACCACAGTAACAGTTCCAGGAGGTGAGAGACCACAGTAACAGTTCCAGGAGGTTAGAGACCACAGTAACAGTTCCAGGAGGTTAGAGGCCACAGTAACAGTTCAAGGAGGTTAGAGACCACAATAACAGTTCCAGGAGGTTAGAGACCACAGTAACAGTTCCAGGAGTTTAGAGACCAGAGTAACAGTTCCAGGAGGTATTAGACCACAGTAACAGTTCCAGGAGGTTAGAGACCACAGTAACAGTTCCAGGAGGTTGGATACCACAGTAACAGTTCCAGGAGGTTAGAGACCACAGTAACAGTTCCAGGAGGTTAGAGACCACAGTAACAGTTCCAGGAGGTATTAGACCACAGTAACAGTTCCAGGAGGTTAGAGACCACAGTAGCAGTTCCAGGAGGTTAGAGACCACAGTAACAGTTCCAGGAGGTTAGAGCCCACAGTAACAGTTCCAGTAGGTTAGATACGACGGTAACAGTTCCAGGAGGTTAGAGACCACAGTAACAGTTCCAGGAGGTTAGAGACCACAGTAACAGTTCCAGGAGGTTAGAGACCACAGTAACAGTTCCAGGAGGTTAGAGCCCACAGTAACAGTTCCAGGAGGTTAGAGACCACAGTAACAGTTCCAGGAGGTAGGAGACCACAGTAACAGTTCCTGGAGGTTAGAGACCACAGTAACAGTTCCAGTAGGTTAGATACCATGGTAACAGTTCCAGGAGGTTAGAGACCACAGTAACAGTTTCAGGAGGTTAGAGACCACAGTAACAGTTCCAGGAGGTTAGAGACCACAGTAACAGTTCCAGGAGGTTGGAGACCACAGTAACAGTTCCAGGAGGTTAGAGACCACAGTAACAGTTCCAGGAGGTTAGAGACCACAGTAACAGTTCCAGGAGGTTAGAGACCACAGTAACAGTTCCAGGAGGTTAGAGACCACAGTAATAGTTCCAGGAGTTATTAGACCACAGTAACAGTTCCAGGAGGTTAGTGACCACAGTAACAGTTCCAGGAGGTTAGAGACCACAGTAACAGTTCCAGGAGGTTAGAGACCACAGTAACAGTTCCAGGAGGTTAGAGACCACAGTAACAGTTCCAGGAGGTTAGAGGCCACAGTAACAGTTCCAGGAGGTTAGAAACCACAGTAACAGTTCCAGGAGGTTAGAGACCACAGTAACCGTTCCAGGAGGTTAGAGACCACAGTAACAGTTCCAGGAGGTTAGAGACCACAGTAACAGTTCCAGGAGTAGGAGACCACAGTAACAGTTCCAGGAGGTTGGAGACCACAGTAACAGTTCCAGGAGGTTAGAGACCACAGTAACAGTTCCAGGAGGTTATAGACCACAGTAACAGTTCCAGGAGGTTAGAGACCACAGTAACAGTTCCAGGAGGTTAGAGCCCACAGTAACAGTTCCAGTAGGTTAGATACGACGGTAACAGTTCCAGGAGGTTAGAGACCACAGTAACAGTTCCAGGAGGTTAGAGACCACAGTAACAGTTCCAGGAGGTTAGAGACCACAGTAACAGTTCCAGGAGGTTAGAGACCACAGTAACAGTTCCAGGAGGTTAGAGACCACAGTAACAGTTCCAGGAGGTTAGAGGCCACAGTAACAGTTCCAGGAGTTTAGAGACCGCAGTAACAGTTCCAGGAGGTTAGAGACCACACTAACAGATCCAGGAGGAGGAGACCACAGTAACAGTTCCAGGAGGTTAGAGACCACAGTAACAGTTCCAGGAGGTTAGAGACCACAGTAACAGTTCCAGGAGGTTAGAGACCACAGTAACAGTTCCAGGAGGAGGAGACCACAGTAACAGTTCCAGGAGGTTAGAGACCACAGTAACAGTTCCAGGAGGTTAGAGACCACAGTAACAGTCCCAGGAGGTTAGAGACCACAGTAACAGTTCCAGTAGGTTACATACGACGGTAACAGTTCCAGGAGGTTAGAGACCACAGTAACAGTTCCAGGAGGTTAGAGACCACAGTAACAGTTCCAGGAGGTGAGAGACCACAGTAACAGTTCAGGAGGTTAGAGACCACAGTAATATTTCCAGGAGTTATTAGACCACAGTAACAGTTCCAGGAGGTTAGAGACCACAGTAACAGTTCCAGGAGGTTAGAGACCACAGTAACAGTTCCAGGAGGTTAGAGACCACAGTAACAGTTCCAGGAGGTTAGATACCACAGTAACAGTTCCAGGAGGTTAGAGACCACACTAACAGTTCCAGGAGGTTAGAGACCACAGTAACAGTTCCAGGAGGTTAGATACCACAGTAACAGTTCCAGGAGGTTAGAGACCACAGTAACAGTACCAGGAGGTTAGAGACCACAGTAACAGTTCCAGGAGGTTAGAGCCCAGAGTAACAGTTCCAGGAGGTTAGAGACCACAGTAACAGTTCCTGGAGGTTAGAGACCACAGTAACAGTTCCAGTAGGTTAGATACCATGGTAACAGTTCCAGGAGGTTAGAGACCACAGTAACAGTTTCAGGAGGTTAGAGACCACAGTAACAGTTCCAGGAGGTTAGAGACCACAGTAACAGTTCCAGGAGGTTGGAGACCACAGTAACAGTTCCAGGAGGTTAGAGACCACAGTAACAGTTCCAGGAGGTTAGAGACCACAGTAACAGTTCCAGGAGGTTAGAGACCACAGTAACAGTTCCAGGAGGTTAGAGACCACAGTAATAGTTCCAGGAGTTATTAGACCACAGTAACAGTTCCAGGAGGTTAGTGACCACAGTAACAGTTCCAGGAGGTTAGAGACCACAGTAACAGTTCCAGGAGGTTAGAGACCACAGTAACAGTTCCAGGAGGTTAGAGACCACAGTAACAGTTCCAGGAGGTTAGAGGCCACAGTAACAGTTCCAGGAGGTTAGAAACCACAGTAACAGTTCCAGGAGGTTAGAGACCACAGTAACCGTTCCAGGAGGTTAGAGACCACAGTAACAGTTCCAGGAGGTTAGAGACCACAGTAACAGTTCCAGGAGTAGGAGACCACAGTAACAGTTCCAGGAGGTTGGAGACCACAGTAACAGTTCCAGGAGGTTAGAGACCACAGTAACAGTTCCAGGAGGTTATAGACCACAGTAACAGTTCCAGGAGGTATTAGACCACAGTAACAGTTCCAGGAGGTTAGAGACCACAGTAGCAGTTCCAGGAGGTTAGAGACCACAGTAACAGTTCCAGGAGGTTAGAGCCCACAGTAACAGTTCCAGTAGGTTAGATACGACGGTAACAGTTCCAGGAGGTTAGAGACCACAGTAACAGTTCCAGGAGGTTAGAGACCACAGTAACAGTTCCAGGAGGTTAGAGACCACAGTAACAGTTCCAGGAGGTTAGAGACCACAGTAACAGTTCCAGGAGGTTAGAGGCCACAGTAACAGTTCCAGGAGTTTAGAGACCGCAGTAACAGTTCCAGGAGGTTAGAGACCACACTAACAGATCCAGGAGGAGGAGACCACAGTAACAGTTCCAGGAGGTTAGAGACCACAGTAACAGTTCCAGGAGGTTAGAGACCACAGTAACAGTTCCAGGAGGTTAGAGACCACAGTAACAGTTCCAGGAGGACGAGACCACAGTAACAGTTCCAGGAGGTTAGAGACCACAGTAACAGTTCCAGGAGGTTAGAGACCACAGTAACAGTCCCAGGAGGTTAGAGACCACAGTAACAGTTCCAGTAGGTTACATACGACGGTAACAGTTCCAGGAGGTTAGAGACCACAGTAACAGTTCCAGGAGGTTAGAGACCACAGTAACAGTTCCAGGAGGTGAGAGACCACAGTAACAGTTCAGGAGGTTAGAGACCACAGTAATATTTCCAGGAGTTATTAGACCACAGTAACAGTTCCAGGAGGTTAGAGACCACAGTAACAGTTCCAGGAGGTTAGAGACCACAGTAACAGTTCCAGGAGGTTAGAGACCACAGTAACAGTTCCAGGAGGTTAGATACCACAGTAACAGTTCCAGGAGGTTAGAGACCACACTAACAGTTCCAGGAGGTTAGAGACCACAGTAACAGTTCCAGGAGGTTAGATACCACAGTAACAGTTCCAGGAGGTTAGAGACCACAGTAACAGTACCAGGAGGTTAGAGACCACAGTAACAGTTCCAGGAGGTTAGAGCCCAGAGTAACAGTTCCAGGAGGTTAGAGACCACAGTAACAGTTCCAGGAGGTGAGAGACCACAGTAACAGTTCCAGGAGGTTAGAGACCACAGTAACAGTTCCAGAAGGTTAGAGGCCACAGTAACAGTTCAAGGAGGTTAGAGACCACAATAACAGTTCCAGGAGGTTAGAGACCACAGTAACAGTTCCAGGAGTTTAGAGACCAGAGTAACAGTTCCAGGAGGTATTAGACCACAGTAACAGTTCCAGGAGGTTAGAGACCACAGTAACAGTTCCAGGAGGTTGGAGACCACAGTAACAGTTCCAGGAGGTTAGAGACCACAGTAACAGTTCCAGGAGGTTAGAGACCACAGTAACAGTTCCAGGAGGTATTAGACCACAGTAACAGTTCCAGGAGGTTAGAGACCACAGTAGCAGTTCCAGGAGGTTAGAGACCACAGTAACAGTTCCAGGAGGTTAGAGCCCACAGTAACAGTTCCAGTAGGTTAGATACGACGGTAACAGTTCCAGGAGGTTAGAGACCACAGTAACAGTTCCAGGAGGTTAGAGACCACAGTAACAGTTCCAGGAGGTTAGAGACCACAGTAACAGTTCCAGGAGGTTAGAGACCACAGTAACAGTTCCAGGAGGTTAGAGACCACAGTAACAGTTCCAGGAGGTAGGAGACCACAGTAACAGTTCCTGGAGGTTAGAGACCACAGTAACAGTTCCAGTAGGTTAGATACCATGGTAACAGTTCCAGGAGGTTAGAGACCACAGTAACAGTTTCAGGAGGTTAGAGACCACAGTAACAGTTCCAGGAGGTTAGAGACCACAGTAACAGTTCCAGGAGGTTGGAGACCACAGTAACAGTTCCAGGAGGTTAGAGACCACAGTAACAGTTCCAGGAGGTTAGAGACCACAGTAACAGTTCCAGGAGGTTAGAGACCACAGTAACAGTTCCAGGAGGTTAGAGACCACAGTAATAGTTCCAGGAGTTATTAGACCACAGTAACAGTTCCAGGAGGTTAGAGACCACAGTAACAGTTCCAGGAGGTTAGAGACCACAGTAACAGTTCCAGGAGGTTAGAGACCACAGTAACAGTTCCAGGAGGTTAGAGACCACAGTAACAGTTCCAGGAGGTTAGAGGCCACAGTAACAGTTCCAGGAGGTTAGAAACCACAGTAACAGTTCCAGGAGGTTAGAGACCACAGTAACCGTTCCAGGAGGTTAGAGACCACAGTAACAGTTCCAGGAGGTTAGAGACCACAGTAACAGTTCCAGGAGTAGGAGACCACAGTAACAGTTCCAGGAGGTTGGAGACCACAGTAACAGTTCCAGGAGGTTAGAGACCACAGTAACAGTTCCAGGAGGTTATAGACCACAGTAACAGTTCCAGGAGGTTAGAGACCACAGTAACAGTTCCAGGAGGTTAGAGACCACAGTAACAGTTCCAGGAGGTTAGAGACCACAGTAACAGTTCCAGGAGGTTAGAGGCCACAGTAACAGTTCCAGGAGGTTAGAAACCACAGTAACAGTTCCAGGAGGTTAGAGACCACAGTAACAGTTCCAGGAGGTTAGAGACCACAGTAACAGTTCCAGGAGGTTAGAGACCACAGTAACAGTTCCAGGAGTAGGAGACCACAGTAACAGTTCCAGGAGGTTGGAGACCACAGTAACAGTTCCAGGAGGTTAGAGACCACAGTAACAGTTCCAGGAGGTTATAGACCACAGTAACAGTTCCATTAGGTTAGATACGACGGTAACAGTTCCAGGAGGTTAGAGACCACAGTAACAGTTCCAGGAGGTTAGAGACCACAGTAACAGTTCCAGGAGGTTAGAGACCACAGTAACAGTTCCAGGAGGTTAGAGACCACAGTAACAGTTCCAGTAGGTTAGATACCATGGTAACAGTTCCAGGAGGTTAGAGACCACAGTAACAGTTTCAGGAGGTTAGAGACCACAGTAACAGTTCCAGGAGGTTAGAGACCACAGTAACAGTTTCAGGAGGTTAGAGACCACAGTAACAGTTCCAGGAGGTTAGAGACCACAGTAACAGTTCCAGGAGGTTAGAGACCACAGTAACAGTTCCAGGAGGTTGGAGACCACAGTAACAGTTCCGGGAGGTTAGAGACCACAGTAACAGTTCCAGGAGGTTAGAGACCACAGTAACAGTTCCAGGAGGTTAGAGACCACAGTAACAGTTCCAGGAGGTTAGAGACCACAGTAATAGTTCCAGGAGTTATTAGACCACAGTAACAGTTCCAGGAGGTTAGAGACCACAGTAACAGTTCCAGGAGGTTAGAGACCACAGTAACAGTTCCAGGAGGTTAGAGCCCACAGTAACAGTTCCAGGAGGTTAGAGGCCACAGTAACAGTTCCAGGAGGTTAGAAACCACAGTAACAGTTCCAGGAGGTTAGAGACCACAGTAACCGTTCCAGGAGGTTAGAGACCACAGTAACAGTTCCAGGAGTAGGAGACCACAGTAACAGTTCCAGGAGGTTGGAGACCACAGTAACAGTTCCAGGAGGTTAGAGACCACAGTAACAGTTCCAGGAGGTTATACACCACAGTAACAGTTCCAGGAGGTTAGAGACCACAGTAACAGTTCCAGGAGTTTAGAGACCACAGTAACAGTTCCAGCAGGTTAGAGACCACAGTAACAGTTCCAGGAGGTTAGAGACCACAGTAACAGTTCCAGGAGGTTAGAGGCCACAGTAACAGTTCCAGGAGGTTAGAAACCACAGTAACAGTTCCAGGAGGTTAGAGACCACAGTAACAGTTCCAGGAGGTTAGAGACCACAGTAACAGTTCCAGGAGGTTAGAGACCACAGTAACAGTTCCAGGAGTAGGAGACCACAGTAACAGTTCCAGGAGGTTGGAGACCACAGTAACAGTTCCAGGAGGTTAGAGACCACAGTAACAGTTCCAGGAGGTTATAGACCACAGTAACAGTTCCATTAGGTTAGATACGACGGTAACAGTTCCAGGAGGTTAGAGACCACAGTAACAGTTCCAGGAGGTTAGAGACCACAGTAACAGTTCCAAGAGGAGGAGACCACGGTAACAGTTCTAGGAGGTTAGAGACCACAGTAATAGTTCCAGTAGTTATTAGACCACAGTAACAGTTCCAGTAGGTTAGATACGACGGTAACAGTTCCAGGAGGTTAGAGACCACAGTAACAGTTCCAGGAGGTTAGAGACCACAGTAACAGTTCCAGGAGGAGGAGACCACAGTAACAGTTCCAGGAGGTTAGAGACCACAGTAATAGTTCCAGGAGTTATTAGACCACAGTAACAGTTCCAGGAGGTTAGAGACCACAGTAACAGTTCCAGGAGGTTAGAGACCACAGTAACAGTTCCAGGAGGTTGGAGACCACAGTAACAGTTCCAGGAGGTTAGAGACCACAGTAACAGTTCCAGGAGGTTAGAGACCACAGTAACAGTTCCAGGAGGTTAGAGGCCACAGTAACAGTTCCAGGAGGTTAGAAACCACAGTAACAGCTCCAGGAGGTTAGAGACCACAGTAACAGTTCCAGGAGGTTAGAGACCACAGTAACAGTTCCAGGAGGTTAGAGACCACAGTAACAGTTCCAGGAGTAGGAGACCACAGTAACAGTTCCAGGAGGTTGGAGACCACAGTAACAGTTCCAGGAGGTTAGAGACCACAGTAACAGTTCCAGGAGGTTATAGACCACAGTAACAGTTCCATTAGGTTAGATACGACGGTAACAGTTCCAGGAGGTTAGAGACCACAGTAACAGTTCCAGGAGGTTAGAGACCACAGTAACAGTTCCAGGAGGTTAGAGACCACAGTAACAGTTCCAGGAGGTTAGAGACCACAGTACCAGTTCCAGGAGGTAGGAGACCACAGTAACAGTTCCTGGAGGTTAGAGACCACAGTAACAGTTCCAGTAGGTTAGATACCATGGTAACAGTTCCAGGAGGTTAGAGACCACAGTAACAGTTTCAGGAGGTTAGAGACCACAGTAACAGTTCCAGGAGGTTAGAGACCACAGTAACAGTTCCAGGAGGTTAGAGACCACAGTAACAGTTCCAGGAGGTTGGAGACCACAGTAACAGTTCCGGGAGGTTAGAGACCACAGTAACAGTTCCAGGAGGTTAGAGACCACAGTAACAGTTCCAGGAGGTTAGAGACCACAGTAACAGTTCCAGGAGGTTAGAGACCACAGTAACAGTTCCAGGAGGTTAGAGACCACAGTAACAGTTCCAGGAGGAGGAGACCACAGTAACAGTTCCAGGAGGTTAGAGACCACAGTAACAGTTCCAGGAGGTTAGAGACCACAGTAACAGTTCCAGGAGGTTGGAGACCACAGTAACAGTTCCAGTAGGTTAGATACGACGGTAACAGTTCCAGGAGGTTAGAGACCACAGTAACAGTTCCAGGAGTTATTAGACCACAGTAACAGTTCCAGGAGGTTAGAGACCACAGTAACAGTTCCAGGAGGTTAGAGACCACAGTAACAGTTCCAGGAGGTTAGAGACCACAGTAACAGTTCCAGGAGGTTAGAGACCACAGTAACAGTTCCAGGAGGTTAGAGACCACAGTAACAGTTCCAGGAGGTTAGAGGCCACAGTAACAGTTCCAGGAGGTTAGAAACCACAGTAACAGTTCCAGGAGGTTAGAGACCACAGTAACAGTTCCAGGAGGTTAGAGACCACAGTAACAGTTCCAGGAGGTTAGAGACCACAGTAACAGTTCCAGGAGTAGGAGACCACAGTAACAGTTCCAGGAGGTTGGAGACCACAGTAACAGTTCCAGGAGGTTAGAGACCACAGTAACAGTTCCAGGAGGTTATAGACCACAGTAACAGTTCCATTAGGTTAGATACGACGGTAACAGTTCCAGGAGGTTAGAGACCACAGTAACAGTTCCAGGAGGTTAGAGACCACAGTAACAGTTCCAAGAGGAGGAGACCACGGTAACAGTTCTAGGAGGTTAGAGACCACAGTAATAGTTCCAGTAGTTATTAGACCACAGTAACAGTTCCAGTAGGTTAGATACGACGGTAACAGTTCCAGGAGGTTAGAGACCACAGTAACAGTTCCAGGAGGTTAGAGACCACAGTAACAGTTCCAGGAGGAGGAGACCACAGTAACAGTTCCAGGAGGTTAGAGACCACAGTAATAGTTCCAGGAGTTATTAGACCACAGTAACAGTTCCAGGAGGTTAGAGACCACAGTAACAGTTCCAGGAGGTTAGAGACCACAGTAACAGTTCCAGGAGGTTGGAGACCACAGTAACAGTTCCAGGAGGTTAGAGACCACAGTAACAGTTCCAGGAGGTTAGAGACCACAGTAACAGTTCCAGGAGGTTAGAGACCACAGTAACAGTTCCAGGAGGTTAGAGACCACAGTAACAGTTCCAGGAGGTTAGAGACCACAGTAACAGTTCCAGGAGGAGGAGACCACAGTAACAGTTCCAGGAGGTTAGAGACCACAGTAACAGTTCCAGGAGGTTAGAGACCACAGTAACAGTTCCAGGAGGTTAGAGACCACAGTAACAGTTCCAGGAGGTTAGAGACCACAGTAACAGTTCCAGGAGGAGGAGACCACAGTAACAGTTCCAGGAGGTTAGAGACCACAGTAACAGTTCCAGGAGGTTAGAGACCACAGTAACAGTTCCAGGAGGTTAGAGACCACAGTAACAGTTCCAGTAGGTTAGATACGACGGTAACAGTTCCAGGAGGTTAGAGACCACAGTAACAGTTCCAGGAGTATTAGACCACAGTAACAGTTCCAGGAGGTTAGAGACCACAGTAACAGTTCCAGGAGGAGGAGACCACAGTAACAGTTCCAGGAGGTTAGAGACCACAGTAACAGTTCCAGGAGGTTAGAGACCACAGTAACAGTTCCAGGAGGTTAGAGACCACAGTAACAGTTCCAGGAGGTTAGAGACCACAGTAACAGTTCCAGGAGGAGGAGACCACAGTAACAGTTCCAGGAGGTTAGAGACCACAGTAACAGTTCCAGGAGGTTAGAGACCACAGTAACAGTTCCAGGAGGTTAGAGACCACAGTAACAGTTCCAGGAGGTTAGAGACCACAGTAACAGTTCCAGGAGGAGGAGACCACAGTAACAGTTCCAGGAGGTTAGAGACCACAGTAACAGTTCCAGGAGGTTAGAGACCACAGTAACAGTTCCAGGAGGTTAGAGACCACAGTAACAGTTCCAGTAGGTTAGATACGACGGTAACAGTTCCAGGAGGTTAGAGACCACAGTAACAGTTCCAGGAGTTATTAGACCACAGTAACAGTTCCAGGAGGTTAGAGACCACAGTAACAGTTCCAGGAGGTTAGAGACCACAGTAACAGTTCCAGGAGGTTAGAGACCACAGTAACAGTTCCAGTAGGTTAGATACGACGGTAACAGTTCCAGGAGGTTAGAGACCACAGTAACAGTTCCAGGAGTTATTAGACCACAGTAACAGTTCCAGGAGGTTAGAGACCACAGTAACAGTTCCAGGAGGTTAGAGACCACAGTAACAGTTCCAGGAGGTTAGAGACCACAGTAACAGTTCCAGGAGGTTAGAGACCACAGTAACAGTTCCAGGAGGTTAGAGACCACAGTAACAGTTCCAGGAGGTTAGAGGCCACAGTAACAGTTCCAGGAGGTTAGAAACCACAGTAACAGTTCCAGGAGGTTAGAGACCACAGTAACAGTTCCAGGAGGTTAGAGACCACAGTAACAGTTCCAGGAGGTTAGAGACCACAGTAACAGTTCCAGGAGTAGGAGACCACAGTAACAGTTCCAGGAGGTTGGAGACCACAGTAACAGTTCCAGGAGGTTAGAGACCACAGTAACAGTTCCAGGAGGTTATAGACCACAGTAACAGTTCCAGGAGGTTAGAGACCACAGTAACAGTTCCAGGAGGTTAGAGACCACAGTAACAGTTCCAGGAGGTTAGAGACCACAGTAACAGTTCCAGGAGGAGGAGACCACAGTAACAGTTCCAGGAGGTTAGAGACCACAGTAACAGTTCCAGGAGGTTAGAGACCACAGTAACAGTTCCAGGAGGTTAGAGACCACAGTAACAGTTCCAGGAGGTTAGAGACCACAGTAACAGTTCCAGGAGGAGGAGACCACAGTAACAGTTCCAGGAGGTTAGAGACCACAGTAACAGTTCCAGGAGGTTAGAGACCACAGTAACAGTTCCAGGAGGTTAGAGACCACAGTAACAGTTCCAGTAGGTTAGATACGACGGTAACAGTTCCAGGAGGTTAGAGACCACAGTAACAGTTCCAGGAGTTATTAGACCACAGTAACAGTTCCAGGAGGTTAGAGACCACAGTAACAGTTCCAGGAGGAGGAGACCACAGTAACAGTTCCAGGAGGTTAGAGACCACAGTAACAGTTCCAGGAGGTTAGAGACCAAAGTAACAGTTCCAGGAGGTTAGAGACCACAGTAACAGTTCCAGTAGGTTAGATACGACGGTAACAGTTCCAGGAGGTTAGAGACCACAGTAACAGTTCCAGGAGTTATTAGACCACAGTAACAGTTCCAGGAGGTTAGAGACCACAGTAACAGTTCCAGGAGGTTAGAGACCACAGTAACAGTTCCAGGAGGTTAGAGACCACAGTAACAGTTCCAGGAGGTTAGAGACCACAGTAACAGTTCCAGGAGGTTAGAGGCCACAGTAACAGTTCCAGGAGGTTAGAAACCACAGTAACAGTTCCAGGAGGTTAGAGACCACAGTAACAGTTCCAGGAGGTTAGAGACCACAGTAACAGTTCCAGGAGGTTAGAGACCACAGTAACAGTTCCAGGAGTAGGAGACCACAGTAACAGTTACAGGAGGTTGGAGACCACAGTAACAGTTCCAGCAGGTTAGAGACCACAGTAACAGTTCCAGGAGGTTATAGACCACAGTAACAGTTCCAGGAGGTTAGAGACCACAGTAACAGTTCCAGGAGGTTAGAGACCACAGTAACAGTTCCAGGAGTTATTAGACCACAGTAACAGTTCCAGGAGGTTAGAGACCACAGTAACAGTTCCAGGAGGAGGAGACCACAGTAACAGTTCCAGGAGGTTAGAGACCACAGTAACAGTTCCAGGAGGTTAGAGACCACAGTAACAGTTCCAGGAGGTTAGAGACCACAGTAACAGTTCCAGTAGGTTAGATACGACGGTAACAGTTCCAGGAGGTTAGAGACCACAGTAACAGTTCCAGGAGTTATTAGACCACAGTAACAGTTCCAGGAGGTTAGAGACCACAGTAACAGTTCCAGGAGGTTAGAGACCACAGTAACAGTTCCAGGAGGTTAGAGACCACAGTAACAGTTCCAGGAGGTTAGAGACCACAGTAACAGTTCCAGGAGGTTAGAGGACACAGTAACAGTTCCAGGAGGTTAGAAACCACAGTAACAGTTCCAGGAGGTTAGAGACCACAGTAACAGTTCCAGGAGGTTAGAGACCACAGTAACAGTTCCAGGAGGTTAGAGACCACAGTAACAGTTCCAGGAGTAGGAGACCACAGTAACAGTTACAGGAGGTTGGAGACCACAGTAACAGTTCCAGCAGGTTAGAGACCACAGTAACAGTTCCAGGAGGTTATAGACCACAGTAACAGTTCCAGGAGGTTAGAGACCACAGTAACAGTTCCAGGAGGTTAGAGACCACAGTAACAGTTCCAGGAGGTTAGAGACCACAGTAACAGTTCCAGGAGGTTAGAGGCCACAGTAACAGTTCCAGGAGGTTAGAAACCACAGTAACAGCTCCAGGAGGTTAGAGACCACAGTAACAGTTCCAGGAGGTTAGAGACCACAGTAACAGTTCCAGGAGGTTAGAGACCACAGTAACAGTTCCAGGAGTAGGAGACCACAGTAACAGTTCCAGGAGGTTGGAGACCACAGTAACAGTTCCAGGAGGTTAGAGACCACAGTAACAGTTCCAGGAGGTTATAGACCACAGTAACAGTTCCATTAGGTTAGATACGACGGTAACAGTTCCAGGAGGTTAGAGACCACAGTAACAGTTCCAGGAGGTTAGAGACCACAGTAACAGTTCCAGGAGGTTAGAGACCACAGTAACAGTTCCAGGAGGTTAGAGACCACAGTACCAGTTCCAGGAGGTAGGAGACCACAGTAACAGTTCCTGGAGGTTAGAGACCACAGTAACAGTTCCAGTAGGTTAGATACCATGGTAACAGTTCCAGGAGGTTAGAGACCACAGTAACAGTTTCAGGAGGTTAGAGACCACAGTAACAGTTCCAGGAGGTTAGAGACCACAGTAACAGTTCCAGGAGGTTAGAGACCACAGTAACAGTTCCAGGAGGTTGGAGACCACAGTAACAGTTCCGGGAGGTTAGAGACCACAGTAACAGTTCCAGGAGGTTAGAGACCACAGTAACAGTTCCAGGAGGTTAGAGACCACAGTAACAGTTCCAGGAGGTTAGAGACCACAGTAACAGTTCCAGGAGGTTAGAGACCACAGTAACAGTTCCAGGAGGTTAGAGACCACAGTAACAGTTCCAGGAGGTTGGAGACCACAGTAACAGTTCCGGGAGGTTAGAGACCACAGTAACAGTTCCAGGAGGTTAGAGACCACAGTAACAGTTCCAGGAGGTTAGAGACCACAGTAACAGTTCCAGGAGGTTAGAGACCACAGTAACAGTTCCAGGAGGTTAGAGACCACAGTAACAGTTCCAGGAGGAGGAGACCACAGTAACAGTTCCAGGAGGTTAGAGACCACAGTAACAGTTCCAGGAGGTTAGAGACCACAGTAACAGTTCCAGGAGGTTAGAGACCACAGTAACAGTTCCAGGAGTAGGAGACCACAGTAACAGTTCCAGGAGGTTGGAGACCACAGTAACAGTTCCAGGAGGTTAGAGACCACAGTAACAGTTCCAGGAGGTTATAGACCACAGTAACAGTTCCAGGAGGTTAGAGACCACAGTAACAGTTCCAGGAGGTTAGAGACCACAGTAACAGTTCCAGGAGGTTAGAGACCACAGTAACAGTTCCAGGAGGTTAGAGACCACAGTAACAGTTCCAGGAGGAGGAGACCACAGTAACAGTTCCAGGAGGTTAGAGACCACAGTAACAGTTCCAGGAGGTTAGAGACCACAGTAACAGTTCCAGGAGGTTAGAGACCACAGTAACAGTTCCAGTAGGTTAGATACGACGGTAACAGTTCCAGGAGGTTAGAGACCACAGTAACAGTTCCAGGAGTTATTAGACCACAGTAACAGTTCCAGGAGGTTAGAGACCACAGTAACAGTTCCAGGAGGATGAGACCACAGTAACAGTTCCAGGAGGTTAGAGACCACAGTAACAGTTCCAGGAGGTTAGAGACCACAGTAACAGTTCCAGGAGGTTAGAGACCACAGTAACAGTTCCAGTAGGTTAGATACGACGGTAACAGTTCCAGGAGGTTAGAGACCACAGTAACAGTTCCAGGAGTTATTAGACCACAGTAACAGTTCCAGGAGGTTAGAGACCACAGTAACAGTTCCAGGAGGTTAGAGACCACAGTAACAGTTCCAGGAGGTTAGAGACCACAGTAACAGTTCCAGGAGGTTAGAGACCACAGTAACAGTTCCAGGAGGTTAGAGGCCACAGTAACAGTTCCAGGAGGTTAGAAACCACAGTAACAGTTCCAGGAGGTTAGAGACCACAGTAACAGTTCCAGGAGGTTAGAGACCACAGTAACAGTTCCAGGAGGTTAGAGACCACAGTAACAGTTCCAGGAGTAGGAGACCACAGTAACAGTTACAGGAGGTTGGAGACCACAGTAACAGTTCCAGCAGGTTAGAGACCACAGTAACAGTTCCAGGAGGTTATAGACCACAGTAACAGTTCCAGGAGGTTAGAGACCACAGTAACAGTTCCAGGAGGTTAGAGACCACAGTAACAGTTCCAGGAGTTATTAGACCACAGTAACAGTTCCAGGAGGTTAGAGACCACAGTAACAGTTCCAGGAGGAGGAGACCACAGTAACAGTTCCAGGAGGTTAGAGACCACAGTAACAGTTCCAGGAGGTTAGAGACCACAGTAACAGTTCCAGGAGGTTAGAGACCACAGTAACAGTTCCAGTAGGTTAGATACGACGGTAACAGTTCCAGGAGGTTAGAGACCACAGTAACAGTTCCAGGAGTTATTAGACCACAGTAACAGTTCCAGGAGGTTAGAGACCACAGTAACAGTTCCAGGAGGTTAGAGACCACAGTAACAGTTCCAGGAGGTTAGAGACCACAGTAACAGTTCCAGGAGGTTAGAGACCACAGTAACAGTTCCAGGAGGTTAGAGGACACAGTAACAGTTCCAGGAGGTTAGAAACCACAGTAACAGTTCCAGGAGGTTAGAGACCACAGTAACAGTTCCAGGAGGTTAGAGACCACAGTAACAGTTCCAGGAGGTTAGAGACCACAGTAACAGTTCCAGGAGTAGGAGACCACAGTAACAGTTACAGGAGGTTGGAGACCACAGTAACAGTTCCAGCAGGTTAGAGACCACAGTAACAGTTCCAGGAGGTTATAGACCACAGTAACAGTTCCAGGAGGTTAGAGACCACAGTAACAGTTCCAGGAGGTTAGAGACCACAGTAACAGTTCCAGGAGGTTAGAGACCACAGTAACAGTTCCAGGAGGTTAGAGGCCACAGTAACAGTTCCAGGAGGTTAGAAACCACAGTAACAGCTCCAGGAGGTTAGAGACCACAGTAACAGTTCCAGGAGGTTAGAGACCACAGTAACAGTTCCAGGAGGTTAGAGACCACAGTAACAGTTCCAGGAGTAGGAGACCACAGTAACAGTTCCAGGAGGTTGGAGACCACAGTAACAGTTCCAGGAGGTTAGAGACCACAGTAACAGTTCCAGGAGGTTATAGACCACAGTAACAGTTCCATTAGGTTAGATACGACGGTAACAGTTCCAGGAGGTTAGAGACCACAGTAACAGTTCCAGGAGGTTAGAGACCACAGTAACAGTTCCAGGAGGTTAGAGACCACAGTAACAGTTTCAGGAGGTTAGAGACCACAGTAACAGTTCCAGGAGGTTAGAGACCACAGTAACAGTTCCAGGAGGTTAGAGACCACAGTAACAGTTCCAGGAGGTTGGAGACCACAGTAACAGTTCCGGGAGGTTAGAGACCACAGTAACAGTTCCAGGAGGTTAGAGACCACAGTAACAGTTCCAGGAGGTTAGAGACCACAGTAACAGTTCCAGGAGGTTAGAGACCACAGTAACAGTTCCAGGAGGTTAGAGACCACAGTAACAGTTCCAGGAGGTTAGAGCCCACAGTAACAGTTCCAGGAGGTTGGAGACCACAGTAACAGTTCCGGGAGGTTAGAGACCACAGTAACAGTTCCAGGAGGTTAGAGACCACAGTAACAGTTCCAGGAGGTTAGAGACCACAGTAACAGTTCCAGGAGGTTAGAGACCACAGTAACAGTTCCAGGAGGTTAGAGACCACAGTAACAGTTCCAGGAGGAGGAGACCACAGTAACAGTTCCAGGAGGTTAGAGACCACAGTAACAGTTCCAGGAGGTTAGAGACCACAGTAACAGTTCCAGGAGGTTAGAGACCACAGTAACAGTTCCAGGAGTAGGAGACCACAGTAACAGTTCCAGGAGGTTGGAGACCACAGTAACAGTTCCAGGAGGTTAGAGACCACAGTAACAGTTCCAGGAGGTTATAGACCACAGTAACAGTTCCAGGAGGTTAGAGACCACAGTAACAGTTCCAGGAGGTTAGAGACCACAGTAACAGTTCCAGGAGGTTAGAGACCACAGTAACAGTTCCAGGAGGTTAGAGGCCACAGTAACAGTTCCAGGAGGTTAGAAACCACAGTAACAGTTCCAGGAGGTTAGAGACCACAGTAACAGTTCCAGGAGGTTAGAGACCACAGTAACAGTTCCAGGAGGTTAGAGACCACAGTAACAGTTCCAGGAGGTTAGAGACCACAGTAACAGTTCCAGGAGGTTATAGACCACAGTAACAGTTCCATTAGGTTAGATACGACGGTAACAGTTCCAGGAGGTTAGAGACCACAGTAACAGTTCCAGGAGGTTAGAGACCACAGTAACAGTTCCAGGAGGTTAGAGACCACAGTAACAGTTCCAGGAGGTTAGAGACCACAGTACCAGTTCCAGGAGGTAGGAGACCACAGTAACAGTTCCTGGAGGTTAGAGACCACAGTAACAGTTCCAGTAGGTTAGATACCATGGTAACAGTTCCAGGAGGTTAGAGACCACAGTAACAGTTTCAGGAGGTTAGAGACCACAGTAACAGTTCCAGGAGGTTAGAGACCACAGTAACAGTTCCAGGAGGTTAGAGACCACAGTAACAGTTCCAGGAGGTTGGAGACCACAGTAACAGTTCCGGGAGGTTAGAGACCACAGTAACAGTTCCAGGAGGTTAGAGACCACAGTAACAGTTCCAGGAGGTTAGAGACCACAGTAACAGTTCCAGGAGGTTAGAGACCACAGTAATAGTTCCAGGAGTTATTAGACCACAGTAACAGTTCCAGGAGGTTAGAGACCACAGTAACAGTTCCAGGAGGTTAGAGACCACAGTAACAGTTCCAGGAGGTTAGAGACCACAGTAACAGTTCCAGGAGGTTAGAGGCCACAGTAACAGTTCCAGGAGGTTAGAAACCACAGTAACAGTTCCAGGAGGTTAGAGACCACAGTAACCGTTCCAGGAGGTTAGAGACCACAGTAACAGTTCCAGGAGGTTAGAGACCACAGTAACAGTTCCAGGAGTAGGAGACCACAGTAACAGTTCCAGGAGGTTGGAGACCACAGTAACAGTTCCAGGAGGTTAGAGACCACAGTAACAGTTCCAGGAGGTTATACACCACAGTAACAGTTCCAGGAGGTTAGAGACCACAGTAACAGTTCCAGGAGTTTAGAGACCACAGTAACAGTTCCAGCAGGTTAGAGACCACAGTAACAGTTCCAGGAGGTTAGAGACCACAGTAACAGTTCCAGGAGGTTAGAGGCCACAGTAACAGTTCCAGGAGGTTAGAAACCACAGTAACAGTTCCAGGAGGTTAGAGACCACAGTAACAGTTCCAGGAGGTTAGAGACCACAGTAACAGTTCCAGGAGGTTAGAGACCACAGTAACAGTTCCAGGAGTAGGAGACCACAGTAACAGTTCCAGGAGGTTGGAGACCACAGTAACAGTTCCAGGAGGTTAGAGACCACAGTAACAGTTCCAGGAGGTTATAGACCACAGTAACAGTTCCATTAGGTTAGATACGACGGTAACAGTTCCAGGAGGTTAGAGACCACAGTAACAGTTCCAGGAGGTTAGAGACCACAGTAACAGTTCCAAGAGGAGGAGACCACGGTAACAGTTCTAGGAGGTTAGAGACCACAGTAATAGTTCCAGTAGTTATTAGACCACAGTAACAGTTCCAGTAGGTTAGATACGACGGTAACAGTTCCAGGAGGTTAGAGACCACAGTAACAGTTCCAGGAGGTTAGAGACCACAGTAACAGTTCCAGGAGGAGGAGACCACAGTAACAGTTCCAGGAGGTTAGAGACCACAGTAATAGTTCCAGGAGTTATTAGACCACAGTAACAGTTCCAGGAGGTTAGAGACCACAGTAACAGTTCCAGGAGGTTAGAGACCACAGTAACAGTTCCAGGAGGTTGGAGACCACAGTAACAGTTCCAGGAGGTTAGAGACCACAGTAACAGTTCCAGGAGGTTAGAAACCACAGTAACAGTTCCAGGAGGTTAGAGACCACAGTAACAGTTCCAGGAGGTTAGAGACCACAGTAACAGTTCCAGGAGGTTAGAGACCACAGTAACAGTTCCAGGAGGAGGAGACCACAGTAACAGTTCCAGGAGGTTAGAGACCACAGTAACAGTTCCAGGAGGTTAGAGACCACAGTAACAGTTCCAGGAGGTTAGAGACCACAGTAACAGTTCCAGGAGGTTAGAGACCACAGTAACAGTTCCAGGAGGAGGAGACCACAGTAACAGTTCCAGGAGGTTAGAGACCACAGTAACAGTTCCAGGAGGTTAGAGACCACAGTAACAGTTCCAGGAGGTTAGAGACCACAGTAACAGTTCCAGTAGGTTAGATACGACGGTAACAGTTCCAGGAGGTTGGAGACCACAGTAACATTTCCAGGAGGTTAGAAACAACAGTAACAGTTCCAGGAGGTTAGAGACCACAGTAACAGTTCCAGGAGGTAGGAGACCACAGTAACAGTTCCAGGAGGTTAGAGACCACAGTAACAGTTCCAGGAGGTTAGAGGCCACAGTAACAGTTCCAGGAGGTTAGAGACCACAGTAACAGTTCCAGGAGGTTAGAGACCACAGTAACAGTTCCAGGAGTTATTAGACCACAGTAACAGTTCCAGGAGGTTAGAGACCACAGTAACAGTTCCTGGAGGTTAGAGACCACAGTAACAGTTCCAGGAGGTTTGAGACCACAGTAACAGTTCCAGGAGGTAGGAGACCACAGTAACAGTTCCTGGAGGTTAGAGACCACAGTAACAGTTCCAGGAGGTTAGAGACCACAGTAACAGTTCCAGGAGGTAGGAGACCACAGTAACAGTTCCTGGAGGTTAGAGACCACAGTAACAGTTCCAGTAGGTTAGATACCATGGTAACAGTTCCAGGAGTTTAGAGACCACAGTAACAGTTTCAGGAGGTTAGAGACCACAGTAACAGTTCCAGGAGGTTAGAGACCACAGTAACAGTTCCAGGAGGTTAGAGACCACAGTAACAGTTCCAGGAGGTTGGAGACCACAGTAACAGTTCCAGGAGGTTAGAGACCACAGTAACAGTTCTAGGAGGTTAGAGACCACAGTAACAGTTCCAGGAGGTTAGAGACCACAGTAACAGTTCCAGGAGGTTAGAGACCACAGTTATAGTTCCAGGAGTTATTAGACCACAGTAACAGTTCCAGGAGGTTAGAAACCACAGTAACAGTTCCAGGAGGTTAGAGACCACAGTAACCGTTCCAGGAGGTTAGAGACCACAGTAACAGTTCCAGGAGGTTAGAGACCACAGTAACAGTTCCAGGAGTAGGAGACCACAGTAACAGTTCCAGGAGGTTGGAGACCACAGTAACAGTTCCAGGAGGTTAGAGACCACAGTAACAGTTCCAGGAGGTTATAGACCACAGTAACAGTTCCAGGAGGTTAGAGACCACAGTAACAGTTCCAGGAGGTTAGAGACCACGGTAACAGTTCCAGGAGGTTAGAGACCACAGTAACAGTTCCAGGAGGTTAGATACCACAGTAACAGTTCCAGGAGGTTAGAGGCCACAGTAACAGTTCCAGGAGGTTAGAAACCACAGTAACAGTTCCAGGAGGTTAGAGACCACAGTAACAGTTCCAGGAGGTTAGAGACCACAGTAACAGTTCCAGGAGGTTAGAGACCACAGTAACAGTTCCAGGAGTAGGAGACCACAGTAACAGTTCCAGGAGGTTGGAGACCACAGTAACAGTTCCAGGAGGTTAGAGACCACAGTAACAGTTCCAGGAGGTTATAGACCACAGTAACAGTTCCAAGAGGAGGAGACCACGGTAACAGTTCTAGGAGGTTAGAGACCACAGTAATAGTTCCAGTAGTTATTAGACCACAGTAACAGTTCCAGGAGGTAAGAGACCACAGTAACAGTTCCAGGAGGTTGGAGACCACAGTAACAGTTCCATGAGGTTAGAGACCACAGTAACAGTTCCAGGAGGTTAGAGACCACAGTAACAGTTCCAGGAGGTTGGAGACCACAGTAACAGTTCCAGGAGGTTAGAGACCACAGTAACAGTTCCAGGAGGTTAGAGACCACAGTAACAGTTCCAGGAGGTTAGAGACCAGAGTAACAGTTCCAGGAGGTTAGAGACCACAGTAACAGTTCCAGGAGGTTAGAGACCACAGTAACAGTTGCAGGAGGTTAGAGACCACAGTAACAGTTCCAGGAGGTTAGAGGCCACAGTAACAGTTCCAGGAGGTTAGAGACCACAGTAACAGTTCCAGGAGGTTAGAGACCACAGTAACAGTTCCAGGAGGTTAGAGTCCACAGTAACAGTTCCAGGAGGTTAGAGGCCACAGTAACAGTTCCTGGAGGTTACAGACCACAGTAACAGTTCCAGGAGGTTAGAGACCACAGTAACAGTTCCAGGAGGTTAGAGACCACAGTAATAGTTCCAGGAGTTATTAGACCACAGTAACAGTTCCAGGAGGTTAGAGACCACAGTAACAGTTCCAGGAGGTTAGAGTCCACAGTAACAGTTCCAGGAGGTTAGAGACCACAGTAACAGTACCAGGAGGTGAGAGACCACAGTAACAGTTCCAGGAGGTGAGAGACCACAGTAACAGTTCCAGGAGGTTAGAGACCACAGTAACAGTCCCAGGAGGAGGAGACCACAGTAACAGTTCCAGGAGGTTAGAAACCACAGTAACAGTTCCAGGAGGTTAGAGACCACAGTAACAGTTCCAGGAGTAGGAGACCACAGTAACAGTTCCAGGAGGTTAGAGACCACAGTAACAGTTCCAGGAGGTTAGAGACCACAGTAACAGTTCCAGGAGTAGGAGACCACAGTAACAGTTCCAGGAGGTTAGAGTCCACAGTAACAGTTCCAGGAGGTTAGAGACCACAGTAACAGTTCCAGGAGGTTAGAGTCCACAGTAACAGTTGCAGGAAGTTAGAGACCACAGTAACAGTTCCAGGAGGTTAGAGGCCACAGTAACAGTTCCAGGAGGTTAGAGACCACAGTAACAGTTTCAGGAGGTTAGAGACCACAGTAACAGTTCCAGGAGGTTAGAGACCACAGTTACAGTTCCAGGAGGTTAGAGGCCACAGTAACAGTTCCTGGAGGTTACAGACCACAGTAACAGTTCCAGGAGGTTAGAGACCACAGTAACAGTTCCAGGAGGTTAGAGACCACAGTAACAGTTCCAGGAGGTTAGAGACCACAGTAACAGTTCCAGGAGGTGAGAGACCACAGTAACAGTTCCAGGAGGGGGGAGACCACAGTAACAGTTCCTGGAGGTTAGAGACCACAGTAACAGTCCCAGGAGGAGGAGACCACAGTAACAGTTCCAGGAGGTTAGAAACCACAGTAACAGTTCCAGGAGGTTAGAGACCACAGTAACAGTTCCAGGAGGTTAGAGACCACAGTAACAGTTCCAGGAGGTTAGAGACCACAGTAATAGTTCCAGAAGTTATTAGACCACAGTAACAGTTCCAGGAGGTTAGATACCACAGTAACAGTTCCAGGAGGTTAGAGACCACAGTAACAGTTCCAGGAGGTTAGAGACCACAGTAACAGTTCCAGGAGGTGAGAGACCACAGTAACAGTTCCAGGAGGTGAGAGACCACAGTAACAGTTCCAGGAGGTTAGAGGCCACAGTAACAGTTCCAGGAGGTTAGAGACCACAGTAACAGTTCCAGGAGGTGAGAGACCACAGTAACAGTTCCAGGAGGTGAGAGACCACAGTAACAGTTCCAGGAGGTTAGAGACCACAGTAACAGTCCCAGGAGGAGGAGACCACAGTAACAGTTCCAGGAGGTTAGAAACCACAGTAACAGTTACAGGAGGTTAGAGACCACAGTAACAGTTCCAGGAGGTTAGAGACCACAGTAACAGTTCCAGGAGGTTAGAGACCACAGTAACAGTTCCAGGAGGTTAGAGACCACAGTAACAGTTCCAGGAGGTTAGAGTCCACAGTAACAGTTGCAGGAAGTTAGAGACCACAGTAACAGTTCCAGGAGGTTAGAGGCCACAGTAACAGTTCCAGGAGGTTAGAGACCACAGTAACAGTTCCAGGAGGTTAGAGACCACAGTAACAGTTCCAGGAGGTTAGAGACCACAGTTACAGTTCCAGGAGGTTAGAGGCCACAGTAACAGTTCCTGGTGGTTACAGACCACAGTAACAGTTCCAGGAGGTTAGAGACCACAGTAACAGTTCCAGGAGGTTAGAGACCACAGTAACAGTTCCAGGAGGTTAGAGACCACAGTAACAGTTCCAGGAGGTTAGAGACCACAGTAATAGTTCCAGAAGTTATTAGACCACAGTAACAGTTCCAGGAGGTTAGAGACCACAGTAACAGTTCCAGGAGGTTAGAGACCACAGTAACAGTTCCAGGAGGTTAGAGACCACAGTAACAGTTCCAGGAGGTGAGAGACCACAGTAACAGTTCCAGGAGGTGAGAGACCACAGTAACAGTTCCAGGAGGTTAGAGGCCACAGTAACAGTTCCAGGAGGTTAGAGACCACAGTAACAGTTCCAGGAGGTGAGAGACCACAGTAACAGTTCCAGGAGGTGAGAGACCACAGTAACAGTTCCAGGAGGTTATAGACCACAGTAACAGTTCCAGGAGGTTAGAGACCACAGTAACAGTTACTGGAGGTTACAGACCACAGTAACAGTTCCAGGAGGTTAGAGACCACAGTAACAGTTCCAGGAGGTTAGAGACCACAGTAACAGTTCCAGGAGGTTAGAGACCACAGTAACAGTTCCAGGAGGTTAGAGACCACAGTAACAGTTCCAGGAGGTAGGAGACCACAGTAACAGTTCCAGGTAGTTAGAGACCACAGTAACAGTTCCAGGAAAATAGAGACCACATTAACAGTTCCAGGAGGTTAGAGACCACAGTAACAGTCCCAGGAGGAGGAGACCACAGTAACAGTTCCAGGAGGTTAGAGACCACAGTAACAGTTCCAGGAGGTTAGAGACCACAGTAACAGTTCCAGGAGGTTAGAGACCACAGTAACAGTTCCAGGAGGTTAGAGTCCACAGTAACAGTTGCAGGAAGTTAGAGACCACAGTAACAGTTCCAGGAGGTTAGAGGCCACAGTAACAGTTCCTGGAGGTTACAGACCACAGTAACAGTTCCAGGAGGTTAGAGACCACAGTAACAGTTCCAGGAGGTTAGAGACCACAGTAACAGTTCCAGGAGGTTAGAGACCACAGTAACAGTTCCAGGAGGTTAGAGACCACAGTAACAGTTCCAGGAGGTTAGAGACCACAGTAACAGTTCCAGGAGGTGAGAGACCCCAGTAACAGTTCCAGGAGGTTAGAGGCCACAGTAATAGTTCCAGGAGGTTAGAGACCACAGTAACAGTTCCAGGAGGTGAGAGACCACAGTAACAGTTCCAGGAGGTTAGAGACCACAGTAACAGTTCCAGGAGGTTAGAGACCACAGTTACAGTTCCAGGAGGTTAGAGGCCACAGTAACAGTTCCTGGAGGTTACAGACCACAGTAACAGTTCCAGGAGGTTAGAGACCACAGTAACAGTTCCAGGAGGTTAGAGACCACAGTAACAGTTCCAGGAGGTTAGAGACCACAGTAACAGTTCCAGGAGGTTAGAGACCACAGTAACAGTTCCAGGAGTTTGGAGACCACAGTAATAGTTCCAGAAGTTATTAGACCACAGTAACAGTTCCAGGAGGTTAGAGACCACAGTAACAGTTCCAGGAGGTTAGAGACCACAGTAACAGTTCCAGGAGGTTAGAGACCACAGTAACAGTTCCAGGAGGTGAGAGACCACAGTAACAGTTCCAGGAGGGGGGAGACCACAGTAACAGTTCCTGGAGGTTAGAGACCACAGTAACAGTCCCAGGAGGAGGAGACCACAGTAACAGTTCCAGGAGGTTAGAAACCACAGTAACAGTTCCAGGAGGTTAGAGACCACAGTAACAGTTCCAGGAGGTTAGAGACCACAGTAACAGTTCCAGGAGGTTAGAGACCACAGTAATAGTTCCAGAAGTTATTAGACCACAGTAACAGTTCCAGGAGGTTAGAGACCACAGTAACAGTTCCAGGAGGTTAGAGACCACAGTAACAGTTCCAGGAGGTTAGAGACCACAGTAACAGTTCCAGGAGGTGAGAGACCACAGTAACAGTTCCAGGAGGTGAGAGACCACAGTAACAGTTCCAGGAGGTTAGAGGCCACAGTAACAGTTCCAGGAGGTTAGAGACCACAGTAACAGTTCCAGGAGGTGAGAGACCACAGTAACAGTTCCAGGAGGTGAGAGACCACAGTAACAGTTCCAGGAGGTTAGAGACCACAGTAACAGTCCCAGGAGGAGGAGACCACAGTAACAGTTCCAGGAGGTTAGAAACCACAGTAACAGTTCCAGGAGGTTAGAGACCACAGTAACAGTTCCAGGAGGTTAGAGACCACAGTAACAGTTCCAGGAGGTTAGAGACCACAGTAACAGTTCCAGGAGGTTAGAGACCACAGTAACAGTTCCAGGAGGTTAGAGTCCACAGTAACAGTTGCAGGAAGTTAGAGACCACAGTAACAGTTCCAGGAGGTTAGAGGCCACAGTAACAGTTCCAGGAGGTTAGAGACCACAGTAACAGTTCCAGGAGGTTAGAGACCACAGTAACAGTTCCAGGAGGTTAGAGACCACAGTTACAGTTCCAGGAGGTTAGAGGCCACAGTAACAGTTCCTGGTGGTTACAGACCACAGTAACAGTTCCAGGAGGTTAGAGACCACAGTAACAGTTCCAGGAGGTTAGAGACCACAGTAACAGTTCCAGGAGGTTAGAGACCACAGTAACAGTTCCAGGAGGTTAGAGACCACAGTAATAGTTCCAGAAGTTATTAGACCACAGTAACAGTTCCAGGAGGTTAGAGACCACAGTAACAGTTCCAGGAGGTTAGAGACCACAGTAACAGTTCCAGGAGGTTAGAGACCACAGTAACAGTTCCAGGAAGTGAGAGACCACAGTAACAGTTCCAGGAGGTGAGAGACCACAGTAACAGTTCCAGGAGGTTAGAGGCCACAGTAACAGTTCCAGGAGGTTAGAGACCACAGTAACAGTTCCAGGAGGTGAGAGACCACAGTAACAGTTCCAGGAGGTGAGAGACCACAGTAACAGTTCCAGGAAGTTAGAGGCCACAGTAACAGTTCCAGGAGGTTATAGACCACAGTAACAGTTCCAGGAGGTTAGAGACCACAGTAACAGTTACTGGAGGTTACAGACCACAGTAACAGTTCCAGGAGGTTAGAGACCACAGTAACAGTTCCAGGAGGTTAGAGACCACAGTAACAGTTCCAGGAGGTTAGAGACCACAGTAACAGTTCCAGGAGGTTAGAGACCACAGTAACAGTTCCAGGAGGTAGGAGACCACAGTAACAGTTCCAGGTGGTTAGAGACCACAGTAACAGTTCCAGGAAAATAGAGACCACATTAACAGTTCCAGGAGGTTAGAGACCACAGTAACAGTCCCAGGAGGAGGAGACCACAGTAACAGTTCCAGGAGGTTAGAGACCACAGTAACAGTTCCAGGAGGTTAGAGACCACAGTAACAGTTCCAGGAGGTTAGAGACCACAGTAACAGTTCCAGGAGGTTAGAGTCCACAGTAACAGTTGCAGGAAGTTAGAGACCACAGTAACAGTTCCAGGAGGTTAGAGGCCACAGTAACAGTTCCTGGAGGTTACAGACCACAGTAACAGTTCCAGGAGGTTAGAGACCACAGTAACAGTTCCAGGAGGTTAGAGACCACAGTAACAGTTCCAGGAGGTTAGAGACCACAGTAACAGTTCCAGGAGGTTAGAGACCACAGTAACAGTTCCAGGAGGTTAGAGACCACAGTAACAGTTCCAGGAGGTGAGAGACCCCAGTAACAGTTCCAGGAGGTTAGAGGCCACAGTAATAGTTCCAGGAGGTTAGAGACCACAGTAACAGTTCCAGGAGGTTAGAGACCACAGTAACAGTTCCAGGAGGTTAGAGACCACAGTAACAGTTCCAGGAGGTTAGAGACCACAGTAACAGTTCCAGGAGGTTAGAGACCACGGTAACAGTTCCAGGAGGTTAGAGACCACGGTAACAGTTCCAGGAGGTTAGAGACCACAGTAACAGTTCCAGGAGGTTAGAGACCACAGTAACAGTTCCAGGAGGTTAGAGACCACAGTAACAGTTCCAGGAGGTTAGAGACCACAGTAACAGTTCCAGGAGGTTAGAGACCACAGTAACAGTTCCAGTAGGTTAGAGACCACAGTAACAGTTCAAGGAGGTTAGAGACCACAGTAACAGTTCCATATTTTCTGTTCTTCCAGCTTCATCACCCATCACAGGGGTTCCGCTTCGCCACGGTCCGGGAGAGCAGTGCCGAGGATTACCTGAAGAAAAGCTTTCCAGAGATGCACGACTACATGAGACGGTACAACGTTCCAGCAACCCCAGGTGGAATAGAACATCTGAAGTGAGTCATGACTATACAATACTAACTCATCACAGCTTTAACACGGGTACCAACATTTAACAGTACTGATTCATCACAGGTACCAAGATTATACAGTATTTTATTTAACTAGGAAAGTCAGTTTAAGAACAAATTCTTATTTACAATGACAGCCTAGGAATAGTGGATTCACTGCCTTGTTCAGGGGCACAATGACAGATTTTTACCTTGTGAGTTCGGGGATTCGATATAGCAACCTTTCAGTTACTGGCCCAACGCTCTAACCACTAGCCTACCTGCCACCCAAGTACAGGCATAATACCGGCAATGGGAGACTTCATAACTGTTCTGAATATGTCAGAAAGTCCCACATAAAATACTCTGACAAAGATAGACAGATTTACAAAGTCTGTGGCCAGCGCTCTAGTTAAACAAACCTACACCATGTTAATGTTACCTCAGACTGCAGATCCGTAGGTAACCGCCCACAAAGCTACACCTCAGACTGCAGATCCGTAGGTAAATGCCCATAAAAGCTACACCTGAGACTGCAAATACATAGGTAAGCGCCCACAAAGCTACATCATGTTAATGTTATCTGAGACTGCAGATCCGTAGGTAACCACCCACAAAGCTACACCTGAGACTGCAGATCCGTATGTAACCGCCCACAAAGCTACACCTGAGACTGCAGATCCGTAGGTAACTGCCCACAAAGCTACACCTGAGACTGCAGATCCGTAGGCAACCAACCGCCCACAAAGCTACATCATGTTAATGTTATCTGAGACTACAGATCCGTAGGTAACCGCCCACAAAGCTACATCATGTTAATGTTATCTGAGACTGCAGATCCGTAAGTAACCGCCCACAAAGCTACATCATGTTAATGTTATCTGAGACTGCAGATCCGTAGGTAACCGTCCACAAAGCTACATCATGTTAATGTTATCTGAGACTGCAGATCCGTAGGTAACCGTCCACATAGCTACACCATGTTAATGTTATCTGAGACTTGCACTTGCTAGCTAATTTCTCATATTTAGCTAGCTTGCTGTTGCTAGCTAATTTGTCCTGGGATCTAAACATTGAGTTGTTATTTTACCTGAAAAGCACAAGGTCCTCTACTCTGACAATTAATCCACACAAAAAATGGTCAACTGAATCGTTTCTAGTCATCTCTCCTCCTTCTAGGCTTTTTCTTCTCTTGACTTTATATTGCGATTAGCAACTTTCATAAATTAGGTGCCTTACCACCACTGACCTTGTTCGTCTTTCAGTCACCCACGTGGGTATAACCAATGAGGAGATTGGGTACTTGTTTCTATAAACCAATGAGGAGATGGGAGAGGCAGGACTTGCAGCGCGATCTGCGTCAGAAATAGAACTAACTTCTATTTTAGCCCTTGGCAACGCAGACAATCATTTGCGCGTGCGAGCATTGTGGGTGCAATATTTGAATAACATAGATTTCTACATTTATTTTGCAACGCTCGTGCACACGAAGTGAGCGGTGTAGTCAGCCTGTAACACAGGCTACAACTGTATCTCACTTCTCAATGATCATGCATTTACCACAGCAGATGCTCTTGGATCTTTAGCTGTCAGGAAAAAAGGTCTATGAAATAACACATATGGAATCATGTAGTAAATAAATAAGTGTTAAATAAATCACAATATATTTTATATTTTATATTCTTCAAAGTAGCAACCCTTTTCCTTGATGACATATTTGCACACTCTTGGCATTCTCTCTACCTGCTTGGGCCATGAAACACGAGCAATGGACAATAGATGGGTGGAAATCTGTCCTTGGTCTGATATGTCCAAATTTGAGATTGTTTGTTCCAACCGCCGTGTTTTTGTGAGACGCAAAGTAGGTGAACGGAGGATCTTTGCATGTTTGGTTCCCACCGTGAAGCATGGAGGAGGAGGCGTGATGGTTTGGGGTTGCTTTCCTGCAATAACATTCTTCAGCGATACGCCATCCCATCTCATTTGCGCTTAGTGGGACTATCATTAGTTTTTCAGCAGGACAATTACACATCACACCTCCAGGCTGTGTAAGGGCTATTTGACCAAGAAGGAGAGTAATGGAGTACTGCATCAGATGACCTGGCCTCCACAATCACCCGAACTCAACCCAATTGAGATGGTTTGGGTTGAGTCGGACCGCAGAGTGAATGAAAAGCAGCCAACAAGTGCTCAGCATATGTGGGAACTCCTTCAAGACTGTTGGGAAAGCATTCCAGGTGAAGCTGGTTGAGAGAATGCCAAGAGTGTGCAAAGCTGTTATCAAGACAAAGGGTAGCTACTTTGAAGAATATAAAATATATTTTGATTTGTTTAACACTTTGTTGGTTACTACATGATTCCATATGTGTTATTTCTTAGTTTTGATGTCTTCACTATTATTCTACAATGGAGAAAATAGTAAACATTTAGAAAACCCTTTAATGAGTAATATTAAATATTTGGACAAGCAATGTCAGAGCGGCATATACTAAGATACAGTAGAATAGAATACAGTATATACATGTAAGATTAGTAATGTAAAATATGTAAACATTATTAAAATGACTAGTGTTCTATTATTAAAGTGGCCAGTGATTTCAAGTCTATGTATATAGGAAAGCAGCCTCTAATGTGCTAGTGATGGCTGTTTACTGTAACAGTCTGAAGGCCTTGAGATAGATGCAGTTTCTCAGTCTCTCGGTCCCTATTTTGATGCACCTGTACTGACCTCGCCTTCTGGATGATAGCGGGGTGAACAGGCAGTGGGTTGGGTGGTTGTTGTCCTTGATTATCTTTTTGTCCTTCCTGTGACATCGCGTGCTGTAGGTGTACTGGAGGGCAGGTAGTTTGCCCCCCGGTGATACGTTGGACAGACCGCACCACCCTCTGGAAAACCCTGAGGTTGCGGACAGTGCAGTTCACGTATCAGTCAGTGATACAGCCCGACATGATGCTCTCAATTGTACATCTGTAAAAGTTTGTGAGGGTTTTAGGTGTCAAGCCAATTTTTTTCAGCCTGAGGTTGAAGAGACGCTGTTGAACCTTCTTCACCACACTGTCTGTGTGGGTGGACCATTTCAGTTTGTCAGCGATGTGTACGCCGAGGAACTTGAAGCTTTCCACCTTCTCCATTGCGGTACCGCTGATGTGGATATGGGGGTGCTCCCTCTGCTGTTTCCTATAGTCCAAAATCAGCTCCTTTGTTTTGTTGATTTTGAGTGAGAGGTTATTGGTAGCGGGCCGTATCGTTGGCACTGTGTTATCCTCAAAGCAAGCGAAGAAGGTGTTTAGCTTGTCTAGGCGCAAGACGTCGGTATACTGATTTTTTGCCTGTTTACTTGTCTTACGGAGGGAATAATTACACGGTTTGTATTCGTCCACATTCCCAGTCACCTTGCCATGGTTAAATGCAGTGGTTCGCACTTTCAGTTTAGCAAATCTGTCCCGCAAAGAACAATATGAAATGTCTCAAGGCATCATCAATATCAAACTATATTTCCGGAAGTGATTAACGGCATTTGTGGCCCTGTGCTTTGTTCACTTCTTGCTCTTATTGATTTTTTGTTAAAACTGTGATGAGTCACTTCACACGTTCATATGTGTTTACAGGAAATCAGACCTGGGTTTAAATATTTGAAAAATCAATTTCAGTGCTTTGAGCATTGGCTTGAGTCTGCCTAGAGTGACTTTGAGTGTTGGCTTGAGTCTGCCTGGAGTTTGCTTGAGTCTGCCTTTGAACATTGGCTTGAGTCTGCCTTTGAGTGTTGGCTTAAGTCTGCCTTTGAGTGGTGGCTTATTAAGACTGCCTTGAGTGACTTTGAGCATTGGCTTGAGTCTGCCTTTGAGTGTTGGCTTAAGTCTGCCTTGAGTGACTTTGAGCATTGGCTTAAGTCTGCCTTTGAGCATTGGCTTGAGTCTGCCTTTGAGTGGTGGCTTGAGTCTGCTCGGAGTTGGCTGGAGTAGGCTTGAATCTACCATTGAGTATTGGCTTGATCCTGCCTGGAGTGACTTTGAACGTTGGCTTCAATCTGCATTTAAACATTTTCTTGCCTTTGAGAGTTGGCTTGAGTCTGCCTGGATCTGGTTTGAGTCTGCCTTTGAGCGTTGGCTTGAGTCTGCCCGAAGTGACTTTGAGCATTGGCTTGAGTCTGCCAACGCTCAAAGGTAGACTCAAGCCGACGCTCAAAGTCACTCCAGGCAGACTCAAGCCAACACTCAATGTCACTCCAGCAATACTCAAGCCAATGCTCAATGTCACTCCAGAAACATAAAATTGACTCAAATACTTTGAGTGTTGGCTTGACTCTGCTGTTGAGCATTGGCTTGAGTCTGCCTAGTGTGACTTTGAGCGTTGGCTCGAGTCTGCCTGGAGTTTGCTTGAGTCTGCCTTTGAGCGTTGGCTTTGAGTACCAGGCTGGAGAGACGCACTGGAGACCGGGTGCGTGGAGGTGCACTGGAGGTCTGGAGCATAGGGCTAGCACAACCCGTCCTGGCTGGATGCTCACTTTAGCCTGGCAAGTGCGGGGTGCTGGCACAGGACGCACTGGGCTGTGTAGGCGCACTGGCAACAGTAGAGCTGGCGCAGGATATCCTGGACCGAGGAGGCGTACTGGAGACCAGGAGTGCTGAGCCAGCACAACCCGTCCTGGCTGAATGCTCACTTTAGCCCGGCAAATGTGGGAGCCGGCAACGAGCGCACCGGGCTGTGAATGCGCACTGAGGATACCGTATGCATCACCGCATAACACGGTGCCTGACTGGTGCCAGTTAAAACCCCCAAAGACCGATGTCAGCACTCCCACGTAGATCTAATTAGCATAATACAAAAGTCCCCATAAAAATCTGTCAGTTTATGCTCGAGAGATATATTTTTTGCATTGGATAAGTTTCAATCCACCGCATCTGCTTATGTCGTACTTTCGCATATGCGGTGACAGGTGACAGAGTTAGACCGGTGTTTGTCAGACCATGAGACATCGTGAAAATCGGTCTTCTCACAAAATCATCTGTAGTGTCCGAATGGTTTGGCCTACATATTATGACCCCTCCATGAAAAGATGAGACTCTCACGAACACAACAGTATTGTCACAAACTATAAACAAACAACAAACCGTGACGACAGAGGTGCAACATGCACTAACTCAAAATAATCTCCCCAAAAAAACAACTACTTAAATATGATCCCCAATTAGAGACAACGATGACCAGCTGCCTCTAATTGGGAATCATACAAAAACCCCAACATAGAAAAAAGAAACTAGAAAAAGAAACTAGATAAACCCCCCAGTCACGCCCTGACCTACTCTACCATAGAAAATAAGCGCACTCAATGGTCAGGATGTGACAAGTATTCTCCATTTTGCTCTATGACCCCCTCACAAGCGTCTTGGGACTCATCTGTAGTTGGTACAGCCGATCTGCCAACTTCTGTGTATAGTGTCCGAACATTTTGGACTACACACTAATATGATCACTCTGTGGAAAGGTGAGAATCTCACAAGCACGTACATCTCGGTCAATTTGCACTTCCCACAGGCCTCACAAGACTTGTCTGTAGGTCCCCCGGTACCAGTTGATAAAATTTATGGAAGTATATATGGAGACTGTTTAGTGCCAAAAATAAAGGGTGCGTTTTTCATCAAATACTTGTTTAATATATATTTTTTTATACTTCAAGGGGTTCTTCAAATTTGAAATCATACATTGCAAAAAAATAACCAATGTTTTTTTTTTTTTATATATCTCTCAGATATAGGACAGACACTTCCGAATAAACTTCCTTTAAAAAATGTTTTGGGGACAATTTGTTATTCCATGTAGTGAATCTGTTACTCAATGCATTTTTCATCAAATACTTGTTTAATGTATATTTTTTATACTTCAAGGGGTCTTCAAATTCTAAATCAAATAGCTAAATTATCCTTTGTATGACCTTCTTAAAACAATTCCATATCGCTTAGTAGAACCGCCCCCCCCCCTTCCCTCCCACAGCTTAGACAGAGTTAGACTCTTCTGGATTAATCCTTTTAGAGTTAGCTTGAGCCTGCCTGGAGTTGGCTTGAGCCTGCATGGAGTTGGCTTGAGCCTGCCTGGAGTTGGCTTGAGCCTGCCTGGAGTTGGCTTGAGCCTGCCTGGAGTTGGCTTGAGTCGGCATTGAGTTGTCTTGAGTCTGTCTGGAGAGCTTGAATCTGCCTGGAGTTGGCTTGAGCCTGCATGGAGTTGGCTTGAGCCTGCATGGAGTTGGCTTGAGTCTGTCTGGAGAGCTTGAATCTGTCTAGAAGGGTATTTTGCAGGTTTTTTCAACTTTTCTATTGGTATATTTAGTTCAAACAGATAAAGTTGAAACCCAGGGCGACTGGGGTGGTAATCTATCCACCCCGTCCTTTTGATCCTGTCCAACCAATCTGAAACTGTCTCCAACTCTGCTACCCAATCAGAAACTGTCTCCAACTCTGCAGCCCAATCTGAAACTGTCCCCAATTCTGCTACCTAATCTGAAACTGTCTCCAACTCTGCTACCCAATCTGAAACTGTCTCCAACTCTGCTACCCAATCTGAAACTGTCTCCAACTCTACTACCCAATCTGAAACTGTCTCCAGGCATCAAGCTATACTTCCGGAAGTGAGTAACAGCGTTAGTGGCCCTGTGCTTTGTTCACTTTTTTCTTTTTGAAATCTGAAACTGTTTCTCAAGTCATCTCACATCTTCTGTGGAGCAGAGCAGAGCCGAGGTAATGGAGCTGGGCGCTGAGATCGGGTTGACGGAATATACAATATCTTTCTCCCGTTGTGCGAGAGGAGAGGACTATTCTATGGAAAGACTGGCACTTGCTTTGCAGTGTTAAGATCCATTCATTTTGATAAGGAATTGCAGACTGCGTCTGCTTGTCTGGGTTTCATTCAAAAACAGCAGTAATATATTTAGTGTTAATAGCTTGCATTTGTATTTATTATGGATCCCCATTTGTTCCTGCCAAAGCAGCAGCTACTCTTCCTGGGGTTTATTATGGATCCCCATTAGTTCCTGCCAAGGCAGCAGCTACTCTTCCTGGGGTTTATTATCGATCCCCATTAGTTCCTGCCAAAGCAGCAGCTACTCTTCCTGGGGTTTATTATGGATCCCCATTAGTTCCTGCCAAGGCAGCAGCTACTCTTCCTGGGGTTTATTATGGATCCCCATTAGTTCCTGTCAAGACAGCAGCTACTCTTCCTGGGGTTTATTATGGATCCCCATTAGTTCCTGTCAAGGCAGCAGCTACTCTTCCTGGGGTTTATTATGGATCCCCATTAGTTCCTGTCAAGACAGCAGCTACTCTTCCTGGGGTTTATTATGGATCCCCATAACTTCCTGCCAAGACAGCAGCTAGTCTTCCTGGGGTTTATTATGGATCCCCATTAGTTCCTGTCAAGACAGCAGCTACTCTTCCTGGTTTCCAAACACATTAAGACACTTACATCACACATAAAACAAAAGATAAAACAGTACATCATATAACATCAATAGACCACTACATATCTATAATACAAAATGTTTTATATCACCATACAAAATTATTACAATGTACATGTGTGTATGCCTGTGTTTCTACCTGTGTGTGTGTCTCTTCACATCCCGACTGTTCCATAAGGTGAATTTTTATCTGTTTCTTAAATCTTATTCTACTGCTTGCATGAGTTACCTGATGTGGAATAGAGTTCCATGTAGTCATGGCTCTATGTTGTACTGTGCGCCTCCCATAGTCTGTTCTGGACTTGGGGACTGTGAAGAGACTTTCGGTGGCATGCCTTGTGGGGTATGCATGGATGTGCCAGTAGTTTAAACAGACAGCTCAGGACATTCAGCTTGTCAACACTTCTTACTAAAACAAGTAGTGATGAAGTCAATCTCTCCTCCACTTTGACCCATGAGAGATTGACATGCATATTATTAATGTTAGCTCTCAGTGTACATTTAAGGGCCAGCTGTGCTGCCCTGTTCTGAGCCAATTGTAATTTTCCTAAATCCCTCTATGTGGCACCTGACCACATGACTGAACATTAGTCCAGGTGTGACAAAACTAGGGCCTGTAGGACCAGCCTTGTTGATAGTGTTGTTAAGAAGGTAGAAACTAGGGCCTGTAGGACCTGCCTTGTTGATAGTGTTGTTAAGAAGGTAGAAACTAGGGCCTGTAGGACCAGCCTTGTTGATTGTGTTGTTGAGAAGGTAGAAACTAGGGCCTGTAGGACCTGCCTTGTTGATAGTGTTGTTAAGAAGGTAGAAACTAGGGCCTGTAGGACCTGCCTTGTTGATAGTGTTGTTAAGAAGGTAGAAACTAGGGCCTGTAGGACCAGCCTTGTTGATTGTGTTGTTAAGAAGGTAGAAACTAGGGCCTGTAGGACCTGCCTTGTTGATAGTGTTGTTAAGAAGGTAGAAACTAGGGCCTGTAGGATCTGCCTTGTTGATAGTGTTGTTAAGAAGGTAGAAACTAGGGCCTGTAGGACCTGCCTTGTTGATAGTGTTGTTAAGAAGGTAGAAACTAGGGCCTGTAGGACCTGCCTTGTTGATAGTGTTGTTAAGAAGGCAGAGCAGTGCTTTATTATGGACAAACTTCTCCATATCTTAGCTACTGTTGTATCAATATGTTGTGGCCATGACAGTTTATAACCTAGGGTTACTCCAAGCAGTTTAGTCTCCTCAACTTGATCAATTTACACATTATTCATTACAAAATTTGTTTGAGATTAAGGGATTAGTGAATGATTTGTCCCAAATACCATGCTTTTTTTAGACTGATTTATTCCTTTCCACCCATTATGAAGCTAATTGCAGCTCTTTGTTAAGTGTTGCAGTTATTTCAGTCACTGTAGTAGCTGATGTGTATAGTGCTGAGTCACCCGCATACATAGACACACTGGCTTTACTCAAAGCCAGTGGCATGTCATTAGTAAAGATTGTAAAAAGTAAGGGGCATAGACAGCTGTCCTGGGGAATTCCTGATTCTACCTGGATTATGTTGGAGAGGCTTCCATTAAAGAACACCCTCTGTGCTCTGTTAGACAGGTAACTCTTTATCCACATTATAGCAGGGGCTGTAAAGCCATAACACATACGTTTTTTCAGGAGCAAACTGTGATCGATATTGTCCAAAGTCAAACTGAAGTCACCAAAGTCACACAATTTTTTTATAATAAATTTCTCTCAGCCAACCATCAGTCATTTGTGTAAGTGCTGTGCTTGTTGAATGTCCTTCCCTATAAGCATGCTGAAAGACTATTGTCAATTTGTTTACTGTGAAATAGCATTGTATGTCACGTCCTGACCAGCAGATGGAGCTGTTGTAGTAGTTTGGGGGTCAGGATGTGGCAGTCTTGTGTGTGTGTGTGTTTGAATGTTCTCTGTGTCTTGTGACTCCTGATCAGGAACAGCTGGGGATCGTTGTTCCTGATTGGGAGTCAAATATGTAGGAGTATGTTTGTCACTGGGGGTTGTGGGGAATTGTGGTGAGCACTGCTTTTTTTGGTTTAGCCTGCTACACTGTCGTATCGTGAGTACTGTTCATTGTTTTTCCCAGTGGATACTTTACTTGTTTTGTTAATTAAAGAAACATGAGTGTCCACACTTCTGCTGCGCCTTGGTCCTCCTTTCAAATCCACGATGGATACTGTGACAGAATGCCCCGACAGCCAGGAACGGCCTGCAACTGAGCCACCTCCAGGATAGGTGGGTTGGGGAGGGAGGGTGTAGCACAGTGCCGTCGGTGACGGCAGCCACCCTCCCTTCCCTCCCTTATTGTTTAAGGGTTAGTGTTTATGGGTTTTGTTGGGGATTTTGTTTGTTGGTGTTTTGTTTTGTGGTTAGGTGCATTCCGGGGTCTGCACCTTGAGGGGGGGTACTGTCACGTCCTGACCAGCAGATGGAGCTGTTGTAGTAGTTTGGGGGTCAGGATGTGGCAGTCTTGTGTGTGTGTGTGTTTGAATGTTCTCTGTGTCTTGTGACTCCTGATCAGGAACAGCTGGGGATCATTGTTCCTGATTGGGAGTCATATATGTAGGAATATGTTTGTCACTGGGGGTTGTGGGGAATTGTGGTGAGCACTGCTTTTTTTGGTTTAGCCTGCTACACTGTCGTATCGTGAGTACTGTTCATTGTTTTGTTTATTGTTTTTCCCAGTGGATACTTTACTTGTTTTGTTAATTAAAGAAACATGAGTGTCCACACTTCTGCTTTGCCTTGGTCCTCCTTTCAAATCCACGATGGATACTATGACATTGTATCTGGTCAAACACATTTTTCCACAAAGTTTACTAAGGGTTGGTAACAGGCTGATTGGTTATCTATTTGAGGCGGTAAAGGGGGCTTTACTATTCTTGGGTAGCAGAATGACTTTTGCTTTCCTCCGGGCCACTTTCTAGTAGGCTTAGATTGAAGATATAGCAAAATATGAGTGGCAATATCATTCGCAATTATCCTCAGTAACTTTCTATTCAAGTTGTCAAGTTGTCAGGCTTGTGTCACTTCTTCCACACTCACTTTACAGCATTCAAAATTACAATGCTTGTCTTTGGTCAGTTGTACTTGGATGTGTAGTGCTTATTGATAGCATGTCATGCCTAAGTTTGCTAATCTTGCCAAGAAAAAAATCATTAAAGTAGTTGGCAATAAAGTGGGTTTTGTGATGAATGAGCCATCTGATTCAATAAACGATGGAGCTGAGTTTGCCTTTTTTTACAAGAATTTCATTTAAGGTGCTCCAAAGATTTTTACTATCATTCTTTATATAATTTATCTTAGTATTATAGTATAGTTTCTTCTTTTTATTCAGTTTAGTCACATGATTCTCAATTTGTAGTATGTTTGCCAATCGGTTTTGCAGCCAAACTTATTTGCCATTTTGCCTCATCACTTCAACCTAACATTTTTTCAATTCCTCATCAATCTACGGGGATTTAACATTTTTACAGTCATTTTCTTTATGGGCGCATGCTTATTGGTAACTGAAATAAGACATTTCATAAATATGTCAAGTGTAGCATCTGATTGTCCCTCATTACACACCAAAGACCAACAAATAATCTTTACATCAATATCATAGGAATCACTACAAAACTTATTGTATGACCTCTTATACACTATATTAGGCCAAACCCTTGAAAATGTGGTTTTCCTAGATATGGATACTACATTGTGATCACTACATCCTATGGATTTGGATACTGTTTTAAAACACATTCATGCAGCATTTGTAAAGATGTGATCAATACATGTTGATGATTTAATTCCTGTGCTGTTTGTAACTACCCTGGTAGTTTGACTGATAACCTGAACCAGGTTGCAGGCACTGGTTACAGTTTGAAGCTTTTTCTTGAGTGGGGAGCTTGATGAAAGCCAGTCAATATTGCAATCACCCTGAAAATATACCTCTCTGTTGATATCACATACATTATCAAGCATTTCACACGTTATCCAGATACTGACTGTTAGCACTTGGTGGTCTATAGCAGCTTCCCACCAGAATGGGCTTTAGGTGAGGCAGATGAACCTGTAGCCATGTTACTTCAACAGTATTTAACATGAGATCGTCTCTAAGCTTTACAGGAATGTGGTTCTGAATATAAACAGCAACACCTCCTCCGTTGGCATTTCAGTCTTTTCTGTAGATGTTATAACCATGTATTGCTACCACTGTATCATCAAAGGTATTATCTAAGTGAGTTTCAGAGATTGTCATAATATGAATATCATCTGTAACTAGCAAGTTATTGATTTCATGAACTTTGTTTCTTAAGCTACATATGTTAATATGGGCCATTTTAGCACTTTTCTGGGATGCTTGATTGTTTTCATTGCTTTACTGGGAAGCTTAGCAGAGGTAGACATGCTCAGGTTATTTTTATTAGTCCAGGGTGAGCTGCACACAGTGGATTTCCTACTAGGGCATACCACCTCAGTGCTAACAGTATAAATATGGTTCATAGGCTCATGATTACTGCATACAATAGCTGTAGGATCAGCAGAGGCATTCAGGGCAGTTAGAGGGACATAAATTAGGTTACTTACATTGTGTCTTCCAACACCCCTGGTATAATGTACATTTGCTGAAGCGTTATGATTACTCAGCAACACAATGGTAGGGATTAACTGAGCTGGGCTTGGGTCATTGATTTCCAACACAATATATTAGTAAGCACTTTTTACAGGGTAACCCACTTGGGCGCTAGGAACTTTTTTTCTTGAAAAAACGAACATCAGTATTCTCACACTTGAACTAAAACCGTCAGGACATGAAACAGCAAATGTTATGTCTTTTGAACATCTACATTTAAAGGCTGAATTGACTTGAATTAAAAAGAATCATCCCTTCATTTTAGTCAATGTTAGACAGAGGTGCAATTCAGTAGTAAATCTTCTTCTGTTGTTTCAGGCATGATCCACAGCAACTTGATGCTTTCATCATGGACAAGGCCTTACTAGACTACGAGGTGTCTATAGATGCAGAATGCAAGACACTCACTGTGGGGAAACCGTTTGCGATTGAAGGCAAGTATATTGACATGAAATAACGTGTTAATGCTATATCCATACTAAAGAGGAACCAGACAGGAACACCCTCTGTTTCCTCTCCTTTTCACATTAGATATAGAACCACTGGTAGCAAGAATATAGTAAGACAGGGCTATACCCAGCAGGGTTGTGCTCAATTCAGACCTGAATGCATCAAATTCCAGTTCAATTCTTGAATTTCAATTGAATTTGAATTTAAGTTTTAAACAAGATACAGAAGTACAATTATAATTTAAATTAAAGGAAATATATTTGAAATCACAGAAAACATCACAGATATCATTATATACATGCGTCTAAAATATTGATGAAGTAATTTATTTTTAGGACAAAGTGACAAAAGTCTAATTTTTATTTCATGAATTACTTACATTTCGTTCAATATGTGGAAAATACTACATTTCCCAGAATGCATTCCTTTAACCCTGAAGTTCACCCTAAAACCTTAAAAAATAAGCCAAACAAATGAAATGGTTGGTAGAAATATACACTGAGGGTACACAACATTAGGAACCTGCTTTTTCGAATACATAGACTGGCTGACCAGGTGAATCGAGGTGAAAGCTATGATCCCTTATTGATGTCACCTGTTAAATCCACTGTAGATGAAGGGGAGGAGACAGGTTTCAGAAGGATTTTTAAGCCTTGAGACAACTGAGACATGGATGTGTATGTGTGCCATTCAGAGGGTGAATGGGCAAGACAAAATATTTAAGTGCCTTTGAAAGGGGTATGGTAGTAGGTACCAGGCACACTGGATTGAGTGTGTCAAGAACCGCAACCCTGCTGGGTTTTTCACGCTCAACTTGACACAACGATGGGAAGAATTGGAGTCAACATGGGCCAGCATCCCTGTCGAATGCTTACAACACCTTTCAGTCCACGCACCAACGAATTGAGGCTGTGCTGAGGGCAAAAGGGGGTACGACTCAATAGTAGGAACGTGTTCCTAATGTTTTGTACACTCAGTGCTTAGAATAGCCAATTACACTAAGGTTAAATGAGGTTATGAACATTGTATCCAGAGAAAAGTGATATATTCTTTGCTATCTGGAAGTGTGACCTGTCAGATTCAAAATAACTCTCATCTTCAATGACGGATTGGAATTTATTTGAATTGTACTGAATTAAATTATACTTGCTTAAATTATAATTATATTATATTATACTCAAACCAAATTACAATTCTACATCTTATGGGGCAGTGGCGGATTTAGGCATAGGCGCCCAGGGCGGCATCTTACCGGGGCGCCCGCACAAAGATAATACTGTTGAAGTCGGAAGTTTACATACACCTTAGCCAAGTAGATTTAAACTCCGTTTTTCACAATTCCTGACATTTCATCCTAGTAAAAAATCCTCTGTCTTTGGTCAGTTAGGATCACACCTTTATTTCAAGAATGTGAAATGTCAAAATAATAGTAGAGAGAATGATTTATTTCAGCTTTTATTTCTTTCATCACATTCCCAGTGGGTCAGAAGTTTACACACACTCAATTAGTATTTGGTAGCATGGCCTTAAAGTTGTTTAACTTTGGTCAAACGTTTCGGGTAACCTTCCACAAGCTTCCCACAATAAGTTGGGTGAATTTTGGCCCATTCCTCCTGACAGAGCTTGTGTAACTGAGTCAGGTTTGTAGGCCTCCTTGCTCGCACACGATTTTTCAGTTCTGCCTCAAATTTTCTATAGGCTTGAGGTCAGGGCTTTGTGGTGGCCACTCCAATACCTTGACTTTATTGTCCTTAAGCTATTTTGCCACAACTTTGGAAGTATCCTTGGGGTCATTGTCCGTTTGGAAGACCCAAATGGACAATGACCCCAAGGACCCATTTGTAGACTGCAGCATACCACCCTGCATACCATTGCTGGCTTGCTTCTGACGCTAAGCAGGGTTGGTCCTGATCAGTCCCTGGATGGGAGACCAGATACTGCTGGAAGTGGTGTTGGAGGGCCAGTAGGAGGCATTCTTTCCTCTGGTCTAAAAAATATCCCGCTGCCTTTTGGATGGGATATTAAACGGGTCTCCTGACTCTCTGAGGTCATTAAAGATCCCATGGCACTTATTGTAAGAGTAGGGGTGTTAACCCTGGTGTCCTGGCTAAATTCCCAATCTGTCCCTCAAACCATCAGTCACCTAATAATCCCCAGTTTACAATTGGCTCATTCATCCCCCTCCGCTCCCCTGTAACTATTCCCCAGGTCGTTGCTGTAAATGAGAATGTGTTCTCAGTCAACTTACCTGATAAAATAACAGATAAATAAATTTGCGACCAAGCTTTAACTTCCTCACTGATGTCTTGAGATGTTGCTTCAATATATCCACATAATTTTCCATCCTCATGATGCCATCTATTATGTGAAGTCCCTCCAGTCCCTCCTGCAGGAAAGCACCCCCGCAACATGATGCTGCCACCCCCGGTTTTCACGGTTGGGATAGTGTTCTTCGGCTTGCAAGCCTCCCCATTTTTCCTCCAAACACAATTATGGTCATTATGGCCAAACAGTTCAATTTATGTTTCACCAGATCAGAGGACATTTCTCCAAAAAGTACAATCTTTGTCCCCATGTGCAGTTGCAAACCGTAGTCTGGCTTTTATTATGCCGGGTTTGGAGCAGTGACTTCTTTCTTGCTGAGCGGCCTTTCAGGTTCTGTCGATTTCGGACTCGTTTTACTGTGGATATAGATACTTTTGTACCTGTTTCCTCCAGCATCTTCACAAGGTCCTTTGCTGTTGTTCTGGTATTGATTTGCACTTTTCACACCAAAGTACGTTCATCTCTAGGAGACAGAACGTTTCTCCTTCCTGAGCGGTATGACGGCTGCGGGGTCCCATGGTATTTATACTTGTGTACTATTGTTTGTAAAGATGAACGTGGTACCTTCAGACATTTGGAAATTGCTGAACCAGACTTGTGGAGGTCCCCAAAACATTTTTTATGATGTCTTGGCTGATTTCTTTAGATTTTCCCATGATGTCAAGCAGAGACACTGAGTTTGAAGGTAGGCCCTGAAATACATCCACAGGTACACATCCAATTGACTCAAATGATGTTAATTGGCCTATCAGAAGCTTCTACAGCCATGATGGAATTTTCTGGAATTTTCCAAGCTGTTTAACGGCACGGACAACTTATTGTATGTAAACTTCTGACCCACTGGAATTGTGATACAGTGAATTATAAGTGAAATAATCTGTCTGTAAACAATTGTTGGAAAAATTACTTGTGTCATGCACAAAGTGGATGTCCTAACCGACTTGCCAAAACTATAGTTTGTTAACAAGAAATTTGTGGAGTGGTTGAAAAACGAGTTTTAATGACTCCAACCTAAGTGTATGTGAACTTCCAACTTCAAATGTATATAATTATAATAATAATATTCCGAATGGTGACATTTGCGTGATCGGTTTTCTATCGCTCATTTGAACATTACGTCAATGATATCATGTCACCGTGTGGGACTGTGGGTCAATTAACCTTGTCGGAGTGGGCGCCCTGATTCTAGTTTGTGAGCTAGGCAGGCAACTGCCTGGGAAGGTCTCCCACTCAGAAGTACGAGATGGGGAAAGGGGGCGGGGGTAGGTTGACCTAAGGTCTCCCCACTGGAAGCCCGAGGTAGGCGGAGCAGTGGAATCTATCAAATAGCTCACCTCTAACTTTGTACAGTACTAATGCAATTAGTTGTGCAATTTAGTTTGTGTGTTTCTTGTTTGAAGACCAATAGTGTAATAATCAGGTTCTCTTCTTTATAAGTGTGTATTTGTGTGATATCATATTTGTGCAATTTAGTTTTATTTGTCTGTTTTTTGTTGGCAAAAGGGTAATAGTGTAATTTTTTTTTTTATATATATTTTTATTTTTATATGGTTTTAAATATTATGATATATTTGTTTTGTTCAAATGTCTGAGGTAAATTTACAGATGGTGCAGAATGGTGTTTCTTTTTGGGGGGGGGCTGAAGGGGGGATTCGCCCAGGGAGCCATACAACCTTGAACTGCGGTAGGATGTGGCCAATTCAATTCCCATTTCAACTCACGAGTTGAATGGGAGTCAACCTGGAACTGCAGTAGGATGTGGCCAATTCAATTCCCATTTCAACTCACAAGTTGAATGGGAGTCAACCTGGAACTGCGGTAGGATGTGGCCAATTCAATTCCCATTTCAACTCACGAGTTGAATGGGAGTCAATTCCAAAAATTCTGAATTGAAACTGAAACAACCCCGACACCCACACATTATAATAATGTATTAGCAAGATTAAGCTATGACCAACCTGTGTGTCTAGGTGTCTGTATCTATTTACCGACAGTACAGAGGAAGACAGGGACGATAATGTTTTCTAAGTCATTCTGTGTGTGTATCTGTTCCCAGGTTATGGCATCGGCCTGCTGTGTTTTCTAAGTCATTCTGTGTGTGTATCTGTTCCCAGGTTATGGCATCGGCCTGCTGTGTTTTCTAAGTCATTCTGTGTGTGTATCTGAACCCAGGTTATGGCATCGGCCTGCGCCAGAACTCTCCCCTGTCCTCTAACATCTCAGAGCTGGTGAGCCAGTACAAGTCAGACGGCTTCATGGATATGCTGCATGACAAGTGGTACAAGGTGGTGCCCTGTGGAAAACGTAGCTTCGCCGTCACTGAGGTAATGTACATCATACTACTTTAATATTAATGAAATACAGTAGCTTGCGAAAGTATTCACCCCCCTTGGCATTTTTCCTATTTTGTTGCCTTACAACCTGGAATTAACATTGATTTTTTTGGGGGGGGTTGTATCATTTCATTTACACAACATGCCTAGCACTTTAAAGATGCAAAATATTTTTTATAGTGAAACAAACAAGAAATAAGACAAAAAACGGAAAACTTGATCGTACATAACTATTCACTCCCCTAAAGTCAATACTTTGTAGAGCCACGTTTTACAGCAGTTACAGCTGCAAGTCTCTTGGGTTATCTTCTTCAGCCTACCATCCCGTTAGCGGGATCATTTTCCAGCGAAAACTCCTAGCGACATTAGCATAACGAAATTCAATATTATTTTTTTTTCAAATATAGGGCTGTCTCATATCGTTTTATAGATACACCTCTCTTGAATCGACCCTCGTTGTCCGATTTCAAAAAGGTTTTACAGGAAAAGCACAATATTAGATTATGTTAGAGGAGTACATGGTAAAAGTCGCATCATATGAATTTTCCGAGCAAGCACACCCATCACATATAAACAAAAAACAGCTAAATGCAGCACTAACCTTTTACAAACTTCATCAGATGACACACCTAGGACATCATGTTACACACAGCATGCAATCTTTTGTTCAATAAAGGTCATATTTCTATATAAAAACAGCATTTTACATCGGCACCTGAGGTTGACTAACATTTTCCCATAAAATGCGTCCCGGGAAACTGTGCTACAATTTTATAAATAACTATTCGAAAACGATTTTTTTTATACATATTGTCAATCTAAGATTTATAGATGAATATCTCTTGAAAACACCAGTCAAAACAGATTTTAAATTAACTTTACAGGGTAATCACACTTTGAGATCAAATGGGATGCGATACCCAGAAATTGAGCTCGAAAACCTAGCTCGGCGCCACCTGTGAACAATAGCACGTAACATCTTATATTGTATAATATCGCCAATAATCCCTCACCTTTAGTTGTCTTCATCAGAAATCACTTCCCGATGTCCCAGGTCCATGACAAATGTATTTTCGGTCGAAAAAGTCCATGCTTTATGTTCCATTAGCTTCCTCTTGTTAGCGCGTCCTAAGGCTGTAATCAAATGTCGATCCGTGGGCGGCAGCTGTCTAACGCAAAATGACTGTTTACGGTAAGTTAGGGTCGTTCAAACATGTCAAACGTTGTATCAAGTAATCGTCAGGGCTTGTTTCAACAAGAGAACCAATCAGATTCGAGTGGGACGATTTCATTGTGTTTCAAAAAACTTCCAAAGGTGGGGGCAGACACGGCCGCCAACGTCACAATGCTCATGGCCCTCCGACTGTGACCAATTGCCACATCGTCTCTTTCACTGAGTTTCCACCGTAGAACCCTCAAAACACTTTGTAAAGACTGGGGACATCTAGTGGAAGCACTGGAAAGTGCTCAATTTTCATTTTTTCACGTTGTGAATTATAGGTAAGGCTGTGAAGTCGAGTCGACAATTCAGATTTCCACTTCCTGGTTCAATCGGTCTCGGGGTTTTGACTGCCATACGAGTTCTGTTATACTCACAGACACCATTCAAACAGTTTTAGAAAATTTAGGGTGTTTTCTATCCATATAAAATAAGTATATGCATGTCCTAGCTTCTGACTTTGATTAGTAGGCCGTTGAAAATGGGAACGATTTTTTTCCAAAATGCGCTGTGGCGCCCCCTATCCTAGGGTAAATCGAAGAAGTTATGTCTCTGTAAGCTTGGCACATCTAGCCACTGGGATTTTTGCCCATTTTTCAAGGCAAAACTGCTCCAATTCCTTCAAGTTGGATGGGTTCCGCTGGTGTACAGAAATCTTTAAGTCATACCACAGATTCTCAATTGGATTGAGGTCTGGGCTTTGACTAGGCCATTTCAAAACATTTAAATCTTTCCCCTTAAACCACTCGAGTGTTGCTTTAGCAGTATGCTTATGGTCATTGTCCTAGTGGAAGGTGAACCTCCGTCCCAGTCTCAAATCTCTGGAAAACTGAAACAGGTTTCCCTCAAGAATTTCCCTGTATTTAGCGCCATCCATCATTCCTTCAATTCTGACCAGTTTCCCAGTCCCTGTCGATGAAAAACATCCCCACAGCATGATGCTGCCACCACTATGCTTCACTGTAGGGGTGATGTTCTCGGGGTGATGAGAGGTGTTGGGTTTGCGCCAGACATAGTGTTTTCCTTGATGGTCTAAAAGCTACATTTTAGTCTCATCTGACCATCTGACCAGTTTATATGAAATATAAAATATATTGTGATTTTTTTAACACTTTTTTGGTTACTACATGATTCCATGTGTTATTTCATAGTTTTGATGTCTTCACTATTATTCTGTAATGTAGGAAACAGTACAAATAAATAAAAACCCTCTTCCATACGTTTGGGGGTCTCCAACGTCCCACAAGCCCAGCTCTGTGGAGTGTACAGCTTAAAGTGGTCCTATGGACGGCTACTCCAATCTCCGCGGTGGCGCTTTGCAGCTCCTTCTGGGTTATCTTTGGTCTCTTTGTTGCCTCTCTGATTAACGCCCTCCTTGCCTGGTCTGTGAGTTTTGGTGGGGAGCCCTCTCTTGGCAGGTTTGTTGTGGTGCCATATTCTTTCACTTTTTTAATAATGGAGTTGATGGTGCTTCGTGAGATTTTCAAAGTTTTGGATATTTTTTATAACCCAACCCTGATCTGTACTTCTCCACAACTTTGTCCCTGACCTGTTTGCTTGGTGGTGTTGCAGACTCAGAACAGGTGTATATATACTAAGATCATGTGACAGATCATGTGATACTTAGATTGCACACAGGTGAACTTTATTTAACTAGTTATGTGACTTCTGAAGGTAATTGGTTGCACCAGATCTTATTTACGGGCTTCATAGCAAAGGGGTGAATGCATATGCACGCATCACTTTTCCGTTTGTAATTTTTGTAATTTTTAAATTTTTTTAGATTCTTTTTATTTCGCTTCACTGATTTGGATTATTTATTGTTCGGTTTCCGTTTTATACAATTTTCAAATGTTGGTCATACTTCCGCTGTCCCGGTAAATTTCACCAGATGGTGAATGGAATCTTATTGCAAATGTACAAAACATCAACAATCACGACATGGCCATTTCTCCTAAACGGAAACAAGATGGTGTCGAGGCCTCAACATTTTTTGAGTTAAGGCCATTTTTCTGGGATTAAAGGTCAAAAATGAAAATAGAGCACTAATTTGACTGCTTCACGTCAAAGTACAGGAACCTACAGTGTCAGGAAAAAAAACAGCCATTTATCTATCGTAATTTAAGAGAAATCGTACAATGTACAATTGGTGATGGTCAAAGAAATGTATTTTTTTCCCAAAAAGTTACAGATCCAGTTGCGGCGTGTTCAGTCGAATCCGTTAAGGTGGGTTTCGGAGCTCTGCGAGATTTCTGTGATTTTCTGAAATCACACACACTCATTCAACCCTCTGTAAATCAGTCAGTTCTTAACGTAAAGACTTAAAACTCAAAATTCTGTTAGAGCCTACGCTAAGGAGGATATGTGTTTATTTTCAGCTTCCTGTGTCAACCGGAAGTGCCTTCAATTGGGGTCTTAGGGGCTGTTTTGAAGGGTTAAAAAGGTCAGATCTTTTCAAAGCTTCAAATGTGTGATTAGGCAACCCTCATGAACTGTAAATCAGTCATTTCTCCCAACAAATGTCAAAGAAAAGCTCTCACACATACACACACAGCAAGGATGGAGTGACAGTGCGGGGCTTAAAGACACACAGAGCCTGCAACGGTATTACCATAATCTCTAGGCTGTGCCGAGATCAACGAGATGCCCCGCTTGACCGTAGCTCGTTTGGTCTGAGCACAGAGACCGTGCAAAAAAGTAGGCCCAAAATGAAGCCTGGCCTTAAATTTCAGGTGCTTTTGGGTGACAGCGTGAGAACCGTTAGGGTTAGAAGCACAATTCGATCTCAGGAACGTTCCTGAGGCCCTCCCGATCTGTGCAAGCCTAACCTTGACTGTGTGGCATTAACCCTTAACATTGAAAAGTAGGTGTTTACATCAAACAGTTTGCAATGACTTCTCTCCCCATAGAAATACATTGCCTGCTTCCCTAAATTCAACCTGAAGCCTATGTGGGTTATGAATGCCTTATGAACCTGTCTTCGATGACTATCCATCAGGCAACTATGAGGTCTACCTGTGTTGATTCTATGCTTCCTGGAGCAACTGGAAGTGGTTAAATTCACCCTAAAGGTGTTTTGATATAACCAACCTGCAGTTTGTGAAAATCACGGCATTCAACCCTGTGTAAATCATTCAGTTCTTAACGTAAAGACTTTAAACTCAGGATTCTGTAAAAGACTACCCCAATGAGGATATGTAACTACTTTTAACTTCCTGTGCCAACTGGAAGTGGCTTTAATTGGGGTCACAGGGGCTGTTTCGAAGGGTTTAAAAAGTCACATCTTTCCAAAACTTCATATGTGTGACTAGGTAACCCTCATGAACTGTAAATCAGTCATTTCTCCCATCAGACTTCCAAGAAAAGCTCACACACACACACACAGCAAGGACGGAGTGACATAGTGTGGGGCTTACAGACACACAGAGCCTGCAATAGTTACCTTTGTTCGAACTATCAAACAACCTTCAGACCGAGAGCTCTGAAACTTTAGAAACCTGTTCTAGAGCTCAAGTCGGTAGTGCACGGTGAGTTATGTGGCTCTAGAAGGTTCTCAAACCAAGAAACAGCTTTGTACATTTGCAATAACTTCAATTCATTTTGACCATCACAAAAATTATGACATTTAGAAAAGTCCCAGAGTCACAAGATTAGGTGCATTGAAACCGCCTTGGCCCATAGAGACAGACCCTAACATTTCTGTCCGATAGCTCATTCAAGGACCCCGTAGCAACGCACGGAAATGTGGATTTTCAGCACCAATTAAGGTTGCTGCTCGGGCTCCAAATGACCTATTAAGCTGAAATTATGTCAGAACTGGACCCGCAGCTAGAACGTAACTACGTGTTTTATGTTTTTATTATGGTTTAAACAGAAGGCGCTGTGAATTTTGGGCCTGCTCTGAAATATGTGATAGTTGGCTTCTAAACAAGTTGGAAAAAGTGGGTGTGGTGTCAGTTTGTATCAGTTTGGTGTCAGAATGATATCTAATTGACTGATGGACGGTGACTTGCTGGCTGACTTTAGTCCATTTGCAATATGTTTAAACAGTGATGGACCATCACCAAATTGACAATCTGAAATCAACACCAACAAGCAATGGAGAGGAACCAGAATCACTGCCCGGCCATCCCGAGTTCATCGGGCCAGTCAATTTTGCATTCCTGCAGTATTTTTGAGCATGTCATGGTCACGGTTGGGTAGGGAGCACCCCCCACCCGTGCCCATCCAATAGGGGGCGCCCCTGGTCATTTTGGACGTTTTTTTTTAAATCATTCAAAAATGACAGAATCCCACTTCTCTCATGTCACCATTGAGCGATGGAGAGGAACGACTATCACTGCCCAGCCATCCCGAGTTCATCGTGCCAGTCAATTTTGCATTTCTGCAGTATTTTTGAGCATGTCAAATTTGTGATGATAAATGCCCATTGAAACATATTGCAAATGGACAGAACATTTGCAATAAGATTCAACAGTGTAAAAACATCACCAAATGGACATGATGAAATCAACACAACGAGCGATGGAGAGGAACCACTATCACTGCCCGGCCATCCCGAGTTCATCGGCCCAGTCAATTTTGCATTTCTGCAGTATTTTTGAGCATGTCAAATTCGTGATGGTAAATGCCCATTAAAACATGTTGCAAATGGACAGCCGTGCAACTGGTGATTGGAATGGGTTACCAGAAGCACATTTTTTAAATGTTTTTTTTAATGCCTTTAGGGGGCAGCAAGGGGTCTATGGTTGGGTATGGAGCACCCCCCACCCGTGCCCATCTAGTAGGGAGCCCTGGTCATTTTGGATGTTTTTCCAAAAATTGTTAAAAAACAACAGAGTCCCACTTATCCCTCATCATACATGACAAATAGACCATCTAGGTTAATTCATGACTTAACATAGTGCTATATATCATTTGGGCAGTATAAATGCCATTTGGACATGGTTCACTGACTTTTGGGTTCAGAAACCGACTTCCTATGATCGTACATGACAAATTGACATGACATCCTGATTTGGCACTTTCAATACTTTCATATTGCATTTGGACATTTCTTATAGCATTTGGCAATGGTTCACTGACTTTGACTTCCTATGATATCATATAGCAAATGGACCAAAAATATGCCTTATGGACAAGTAAAAAAAATATGACAATAAAATATGAGAAAAGTATGTTCATACAGTTCTTATACATGTATAATTGACAAAAAAATTGAAAGAATTTAGTGTGGAGCGCGCTCACAGTGACACTGTGTGACACAGTGTGTGCTTTGTGACACTGTGTGACACATTTGCCATAAGCTTTGAATGAACTGCCGTCCATTTGAGTGGTATTGTACATCGTGTATATGTTTCTTACGGTGCCAATATGTTCCCATTTTATTTTTTCCATTTCAAGGGGGTATTCCCTTACATGAAATCCACATGAAAATCCATTTAAATTACAGGTTGTAATGCAACAAAATAGGAAAAACGCCAAGGGGGATGAATACTTTTGCAAGGCACTGTGCGTCACACTACTTCAATATGAATGAAATACATGGCAGTACTAAATCATCTCCATCAGTCTGTGTTTATTTGTGCATTTTGAAGTCTTAATGATGGAGTCCATTATAACTGATGGAAGCTTACTAAAAATGGGCCTAAATAATGGATGCTGTAGTAATAGTGATGTGTAATAGTGTACGGTGATGTGTAATACAGTATAGTGATGTGTAATAGTGTACGGTGATGTGTAATACAGTATAGTGATGTGTAATATTGTATAGTGATGTGTAATAGTGTGTAGTGATAAGTAACAGTGTACAGTGATGTGTAATACAGTATAGTGATGTGTTATAGTGTATAGTGATGTGTAATAGTGTATAGTGATGTGTAATATTGTGTAGTGATGTGTAATATTGTATAGTGATGTGTAATAGTGTGTAGTGATAAGTAATAGTGTACAGTGATGTGTAATACAGTATAGTGATGTGTAATGGTGTATGGTGATGTGTAATACAGTATAGTGATGTGTAACAGTGTACAGTGATGTATAGTAGTGTATAGTGATCTGTAATTGTGTATAGTGATGTGTAATAGTGTATAGTGATGTGTAATAGTGATGTGTAATAGTGATGTGTAATAGTGAATAGTGATGTGTAATAGTGGGTGGTGATGTGTAATAGTGTATAGTGATGTGTAATAGGGTGTAGTGATGTGGTATATAGATGTGCAATAGTGTATATTGATGTGTTGTAGTGTATAGAGATGTGCAATAGTGTGTAGTGATGTGTAATAGTGTGTAGTGATGTGTAATGGTGTATAGTGAGGTATAATAGTGTATAGTGATGTGTAATAGTGTATAGTGATGTGTAATAGTGTATAGTGATGTGTAATAGTGTGTAGTGATGTGTAATAGTGATGTGTAATAGTGTATAGTGATGTGTAATAGTGATGTGTAATGGTGTATAGTGTGTAGTGATGTGTAATAGTGTATAGTGATGTGTAATAGTGTGTAGTGATGTTTAATATTGTATAGTGATGTGTAATAGTGTATAGTGATGTGTAATAGTGTATAGTGATGTGTAATAGTGATGTGTAATGGTGTATAGTGTGTAGTGATGTGTAATAGTGTATAGTGATGTGTAATAGTGTATAGTGATGTGTAATAGTGTATAGTGATGTGTAATAGTGTATAGTGATGTCTAATAGTGATGTGTAATAGTGATGTGTAATAGTGATGTGTAATGGTGTATAGTGTATAGTGATGTGTAATAGTGTATAGTGATGTGTAATAGTAATGTGTAATGGTGTAATAGTGTATAGTGATGTGTAATGGTGTATAGTGATGTGTAATAGTGATGTGTAATAGTGTATATTGATGTGTACAGCGATGTGTAATAGTGTATAGTGATGTGTATAGTGATGTGTAATAGTGTATAGTGATGTGTAATAGTATATAGTGATGTGTAATAGTGTGTAGTGATGTTTAATATTGTATAGTGATGTGTAATATTGTATAGTGATGTGTAATGGTGTACAGTGATGTGGAATAGTGATGTTTAATATTGTATAGTGATGTGAAATAGTGATGTTTAATAGTGTATAGTGATGTGTAATAGTGTGTAGTGATGTGTAATAGTGATGTGTAATATTGCTGTGCAATAGTGTATAGTGATGTGTAATACAGTATTGTGATGTGTAATAGTGTATAGTGATGTGTAATAGTGATGTGTAATAGTGTATAGTGATGTGTAATAGTGATGTGTAATATTGTATAGTGATGTGTAATAGTGATGTGTAATATTGTATAGTGATGTGTAATAGTGATGTGTAATAGTGTATAGTGATGTGTAATAGTGTATAGTGATGTGTAATAGTGTATAGTGATGTGTAATAGTGTATAGTGATGTGTAATAGTGATGTGTAATAGTGTATAGTGATGTGTAATAGTGATGTGTAATATTGTATAGTGATGTGTAATAGTGTATAGTGATGTGTAATAGTGTGTAGTGATGTGTTATAGTGTATAGTGATGTGTAATAGTGTATAGTGATGTGTAATATTGTGTAGTGATGTGTTATAGTGTATAGTGATGTGTATAGTGATGTGTAATAGTGTATAGTGATGTGTAATAGTGTGTAGTGATGTGTTATAGTGTATAGTGATGTGTAATACTGTATAGTGATGTGTAGTAGAGTACAGTGATGTGCTGCTGAACGAAATACATTACACTTACTGTTAAATAAATCCTGTTTTTGGCTCTATTCTCTTCAGACCGTTTTAATGGGACATACATATACTGATCCTGTCTGTCTGTCTGTCTGTCTGTCTGTCTGTCTGTCTGTCTGTCTGTCTGTCTGTCTGTCTGTCTGTCTGTCTGTCTGTCTGTCTGTCTGTCTTGTCTGTCTTGTCTGTCTTGTCTGTCTTGTCTCTTTCCAGACCTTACAAATGGGCATAAAGCATTTCTCAGGCCTGTTTTTGATGCTGTGTGTCGGGCTGGTTCTGTCTCTCCTCACCACCCTGGCCGAACACATCATCTACCGCTTTGTCATACCCAGAGTCAAGGACCCCAAGTTCAAGTATTGGCTGCATACTAGTCAGGTAATGCCGGGCATGCACTACACGACTTGCAAAATCATAACATTGCTGAGCCTCTCACATTAAGCAAACACCTTTCCTGTAGTTTTTTGTTGTCTTGTTTACATAGTGTTGCTCACACTAAACATTGTGGCACAGACAGGTGGTTACACACTACAAGATTATTCACTTGGTCATGAGGATTCTCAATGCCACTTTATATAATGTTTTCATAACCTACATTACTCATCTCATATGTATATACTGTACTCCATATCATCTACTGCATCTTGCCATCCTGACGTAAAGTATCACTAGCCACCTTAAACAATGCTGCTTTATATGTTTTCATACCCTACAATACTCATCTCATATGTATATACTGTACTCTATACCATCTGCTGCATCTTGCCTATGCCGTTCGGCCATCACTCATTTATATATTTTTATGTACATACTCGTATTCATTCCTTTACACTTGTGTGTACAAGGTAGTTGTGGAATTGGTAGATTACTTGTTAGATATTACTGCATGGTCGGAACTAGAAGCACAAGCATTTCGCTACACTCGCATCAACACCTGCTAACCATGTGTATGTGACAAATAAATTTGATTTGATTTTACCACCCTGTCTCTATAAAACAATTATGTGATGATGTGATTAGATTGTTGATGTAGCAACAAGGAGCTGTGGCTCAAAGCAGTCTCAGCGTTTTCAGTAAGACATTCACGCTTGCCATACAGAGTCAATACATTTTGAATTGAATGACAGTGCTTGTTAACTTCAGAGTTGAAAGGACTTTTGGACACGTTGGCTTTGGTTAGAAAAGTACAGGATGCGGCACTGACCTGCTCACATTAACCGAGCAACTATACGTACATTTTGTCTCCGATATCAAAAACTTTGTGTAGCGTACACCCAGGGGTCTAAAGTACGACCTATTGGGTAGCACATGCAATCATACATTTTTTGCTGTGCGACCAGTACTTTTATTTTGGTAGCACCGTAGCGACAAAATAATTATCCAATAAAAAACTCAACGCGGAACAATATTTAGCCAAGTCACTCTCACTGCTCAAACAAGTAAGGCTGATATATTGTTTGTCTGGTGTGTTTCTAATATCTGGTGTGTTTCTAATGTATGGGGTGTTTCTAATGTCTGGTGTGTTTCTGTCTGGTGTGGTTCTGTCTGGTGTGTTTCTAATATCTGGTGTGTTTCTAATATCTGGTGTGTTTCTGTCTGGTGTGTTTCTGTCTGGTGTGTTTCTAATATCTGGTGTGTTTCTAATGTCTGGTGTGTTTCTAATATCTGGTGTGTTTCTAATATCTGGTGTGTTTCTGTCTGGTGTGTTTCTGTCTGGTGTGTTTCTAATATCTGGTGTGTTTCCAATGTCTGGTGTGTTTCTAATATCAGGTGTGTTTCTAATATCTGGTGTGTTTCTGTCTGGTGTGTTTCTAATATCTGGTGTGTTTCTGTCTGGTGTGTTTATAATATCTGGTGTATTTCTGTCTGGTGTGTTTCTGTCTGGTGTGTTTCCAATATCTGGTGTGTTTCTGTCTGGTGTGTTTCTAATATCTGGTGTGTTTCTAATATCTGGTGTGTTTTCTGTCTGGTGTGTTTCTGTCTGGTGTGTTTCTAATATCTGGTGTGTTTCTAATATCTGGTGTGTTTCTGTCTGGTGTGTTTCTGTCTGGTGTTTCTAATATCTGGTGTGTTTCCAATGTCTGGTGTGTTTCTAATATCTGGTGTGTTTCTAATATCTGGTGTGTTTCTAATATCTGATGTGTTTCTAATGTCTGGTGTGTTTCTAATATCTGGTGTGTTTCTAATATCTGGTGTGTTTCTAATATCTGGTGTGTTTCTGTCTGGTGTGTTTCTAATATCTGGTGTGTTTCTGTCTGGTGTGTTTCTAATATCTGGTGTATTTCTGTCTGGTGTGTTTCTGTCTGGTGTGTTTCCAATATCTGGTGTGTTTCTGTCTGGTGTGTTTCTGTATGGTGTGTTTCTAATGTCTGGTGTGTTTCTATCTGGTGTGTTTCTAATGTCGGGTGTGTTTCTAATAACTGGTGTGTTTCTAATAAATGGTGTGTTTCTGTCTGGTGTGTTTCTGTCTGGTGTGTTTCTAATGTCGGGTGTGTTTCTAATAACTGGTGTGTTTCTAATAAATGGTGTGTTTCTGTCTGGTGTGTTTCTGTCTGGTGTGTTTCTAATATCTTGTGTGTTTCTAATATCTGGTGTGTTTCTGTCAGGTGTGTTTCTGTCTGGTGTGTTTCTAATATCTGGTGTTTTTCTAATGTCTGGTGTGTTTCTAATATCTGGTGTGTTTCTAATATCTGGTGTGTTTCTGTCTGGTGTGTTTCTGTCTGGTGTGTTTCTAATATCTGGTGTGTTTCTAATGTCTGGTGTGTTTCCAATGTCTGGTGTGTTTCTGCCTGGTGTGTTTCTAATGTCTGGTGTGTTTCTAATGTCTGGTGTGTTTCTGTCTGCTGTGTTTCTAATGTCTAGTGTGTTTCTAATATCTGGTGTGTTTCTGTCTGGTGTGTTTCTGTCTGGTGTGTTTCTAACATCTGGTGTGTTTCTAATGTCTGGTGTGTTTCTAATGTCTGGTGTGTTTCTGTCTGGTGTGTTTCTAATATCTGGTGTGTTTCTGTCTGGTGAGTTTCTAATATCTGGTGTGTTTCTAATATCTGGTGTGTTTCTGTCTGGTGTGTTTCTGTCTGGTGTGTTTCTGTCTGGTGTGTTTCTAATATCTGGTGTGTTTCTAATGTCTGCTGTGTTTCTAATATCTGCTGTGTTTCCAATATCTGGTGTGTTTCTTATATCTGGTGTGTTTCTAATGTCTGGTGTGTTTCTAATATCTGGTGTGTTTCTGTCTGGTGTGTTTCTAATGTCTGGTGTGTTTCTATCTGGTGTGTTTCTAATGTCGGGTGTGTTTCTAATATATTGTATGTTTCTAATATCTGGAGTGTTTCTAATAAATGGTGTGTTTCTGTCTGGTGTGTTTCTGTCTGGTGTGTTTCTAATATATTGTGTGTTTCTAATATCTGGTGTGTTTCTGTCTGGTGTGTTTCTGTCTGCTGTGTTTCTATCTGGTGTGTTTCTAATATCTGGTGTGTTTCTAATGTCTGGTGTATTTCTAATGTCTGGTGTGTTTCTGTCTGGTGTGTTTCTAATATCTGGTGTGTTTCTAATGTCTGGTGTGTTTCTAATATCTGGTGTGTTTCTAATGTCTGGTGTGTTTCTAATGTCTGGTGTGTTTCTGATATCTGGTCTGTTTCTAATATCTGGTGTGTTTCTAATATCTGGTGTGTTTCTAATGTCTGGTGTGTTTCTAATATCGGGTGTGTTTCTAATATCTGGTGTGATTCTATGTTTGATGTGTTTCTAATATCTGGTGTGTTTCTAATATCTGGTGTGTTTCTAATGTCTTTTGTTTCTAGTATCTGGCGTGTTTCTGTCTGGTGTGTTTCTAATTTCTGGTGTGTTTCTGATATCTGGTGTGTTTGTAATATCTGGTGTGTTTCTAATATCTGGTGTGTTTCTAATGTCTGGTGTGTTTCTAATATCTGGTGTGTTTCTAAAATCTGGTGGGTTTCTGTCTGGTGTGTTTCTAATATCTAGTGTGTTTCTAATATCTGGTGTGTTTCTAATGTCTTGTGTGTTTCCAGTATCTGGCGTGTTTCTGTCTGGTGTGTTTCTAATATCTGGTGTGTTTCTGTCTGGTCTGTTTCTAATATCTGGTTTGTTTCTAATATCTGGTGTGTTCCTAATATCTGGTGTGTTTCTGATATCTGGTTTGCTTCTAATGTCTGGTGTGTTTCTGTCTGGTGTGTTTCTGTCTGGTGTGTTTCTGTCTGGTGTATTTCTAATGTCTGGTGTGTTTCTAATGTCTTTTGTGTTTCTAATATCTGGTGTGTTTCTGTCTGGTCTGTTTCTAATATCTGGTGTGTTTCTAATGTCTGGTTTGTTTCTAATATCTGGTGTGTTTGTAATATCTGGTGTGTTTCTTTCTGGTGTGTTTCTGTCTGGTGGGTTTCTCATATCTGGTGTGTTTCTAATGTCTTGTGTGTTTCTAGTATCTGGTGTGTTTCTGTCTGGTGTGTTTGTAATATCTGGTGTGTTTCTTTCTGGTGTGTTTCTGTCAGGTCTGTTTCTATCTGGTGTGTTTCTAATGTCTGGTGTGTTTCTAATATCTGGTGTGTTTCTAATGTCTTGTGTTTCTAGTATCTGGCATCTTTCTGTCTGGTGTGTTTCTAATATCTGGTGTGTTTCTGATATCTGGTGTGTTTCTAATATCTTGTGTGTTTCTAATATCTGGTGTGTTTCTAATGTCTGGTGTGTTTCTAATGTCTGGTGTGTTTCTAATATCTGGCGTGTTTCTGTCTGGTGTGTTTCTAATATCTGGTGTGTTTCTGTCTGGTCTGTTTCTAAAATCTGGTGTGTTTCTAATATCTGGTGTGTTTCTGTCTGGTGTGTTTCTGTCTTGTGTGTTTCTAGTATCTGGTGTGTTTCTGTCTGGTGTGTTTCTGTCTGGTGTTTCTTTCTGGTGTGTTTCTGTCAGGTGTGTTTCAATCTGTTGTGTTTCTAATGTCTGGTGTGTTTATAATATCTGGTGTGTTTCTAATATCTGGTGTGTTTATAATGTCTCGTGTGTTTCTGTCTGGTGTGTTTCTAATATCTGGTGTGTTTCTAATATCTGGTGTGTTTCTAATATCTGGTGTGTTTCTAATGTCTTTTGTTTCTAGTATCTGGCATGTTTCTGTCTGGTGTGTTTCTAATTTCTGGTGTGTTTCTAATACCTGCTGTGTTTCTAATATCTGGTGTGTTTCTGTCTGGTGTGTTTCTAATATCTGGTGTGTTTCTAATGTCGGGTGTGCTTCTAATATCGGGTGTGTTTTTAATATCTGGTGTGTTTCTATGTTTGATGTGTTTCTAATATCTGGTTTGTTTCTAATGTCTGGTGTGTTTCTGTCTAGTGTGTTTCTAATATCTGGTGTGTTTCTAATATCTGGTGTGTTTCTGTCTGGTGTGTTTCTAATGTCTGGTGTGTTTCTGTCTGGTGTGTTTCTAATGTCTGGTGTGTTTCTAATATCTGGTGTGTTTCTGTCTGGTCTGTTTCTAATATCTGGTGTCTTCCTAATATCTGGTGTGTTTCTGATATCTGGTTTGCTTCTAATATCTGGTGTGTTTCTAAAATCTGGTTTGCTTCTAATATCTGGTGTGTTTCTAATATCTGGTGTGTTTCTAATGTCTGTTGTGTTTCTAAAATCTGGTGTATTTCTGTCTGGTGTGTTTGTAATATCTGGTGTGTTTTTAATATCTGGTGTGTTTCTAATGTCTTGTGTGTTTCCATTGTCTGGCGTGTTTCTGTTTGGTGTGTTTCTAATATCTGGTGTGTTTCTGTCTGGTCTGTTTCTAATATCTGGTGTGTTTCTAATGTCTGGTGTGTTTCTGTCTGGTGTGTTTCTGTCTGGTGTGTTTTTGTCTGGTGTATTTCTAAGGTCTGGTGTGTTTCTAATGTCTGGTGTGTTTCTAATATCTGGTGTGTTTCTGTCTGGTGTGTTTCTGTCTGGTCTGTTTCTAATATCTGGTGTGTTTCTAATGTCTGGTTTGTTTCTAATGTCTTGTGTGTTTCCAGTATCTGGCGTGTTTCTGTCTGGTGTGTTTCTAATGTCTGGTGTGTTTCTGTCTGGTGTGTTTCTAATTTCTGGTGTGTTTCTAATATCTGGTGTGTTTCTGTCTGTTCTGTTTCTAATGTCTTTTGTTTCTAGTATCTGGCGTGTTTCTGTCTGGTGTGTTTCTAATTTCTGGTGTGTTTCTGATATCTGGTGTGTTTCTAATATCTGGTGTGTTACTAATATCTGGTGTGTTTCTAATGTCTGGTGTGTTTCTAATATCTCGTGTGTTTCTAATATCTGGTGTGTTTCTGTCTGGTCTGTTTCTAATATCTAGTGTGTTTCTAATATCTGGTGTGTTTCTAATGTCTTGTGTGTTTCCAGTATCTGGCGTGTTTCTGTCTGGTGTGTTTCTAATATCTGGTGTGTTTCTGTCTGGTCTGTTTCTAATATCTGGTGTGTTTCTAATGTCTGGTGTGTTTCTAATATCTGGTGTGTTTCTAAAATCTGGTGTGTTTCTGATATCTGGTTTGCTTCTAATGTCTGGTGTGTTTCTGTCTGGTGTGTTTCTGTCTGGTGTGTTTCTGTCTGGTGTATTTCTAATATCTGGTGTGTTTCTGTCTGGTCTGTTTCTAATATCTGGTGTGTTTCTGTCTGGTGTGTTTCTAATATCTGGTGTGTTTCTAATATCTGGTGTGTTTCTAATATCTTGTGTGTTTCTAATATCTGGTGTGTTTCTAATATCTGGTGTGTTTCTAATGTCTTGTGTTTCTAGTATCTGGCGTGTTTCTGTCTGGTGTGTTTCTAATTGCTGGTGTGTTTCTGATGTCTGGTGTGTTTCTAATATCTGGTGTGTTTCTAATATCTGGTGTGTTTCTAATATCTGGTGTGTTTCTATGTTTGATGTATTTCTAATATCTGGTGTGTTTCTAATATCTGGTGTGTTTCTGTCTGGTGTGTTTCTAATATCTGGTGTGTTTCTAATATCTGGTGTGTTTCTAATGTCTTGTGTGTTTCTAGTATTTGGTGTGTTTCTGTCTGGTGTGTTTGTAATATCTGGTGTGTTTCTAATATCTGGTGTTTTTTTAATGTCTGGTGTGTTTCTAATATCTGGTTTGTTTCTAATATCTGGTGTGTTTCTTATATATGGTGTGTTTCTAATATCTGGTGTGTTCCTAATATCTGGTGTGTTTCTGTCTGGTCTGTTTCTAATATCTGGTGTGTTCCTAATATCTGGTGTGTTTCTGATATCTGGTTTGCTTCTAATATCTGGTGTGTTTCTAATATCTGGTGTGTTTCTAATGTCTGTTGTGTTTCTAAAATCTGGTGTGTTTTTGTCTGGTGTGTTTCTAATGTCTGGTGTTTTTCTGTCTGGTCTGTTTCTAATATCTAGTTTGTTTCTAATATCTGGTGTGTTTCTAATGTCTTGTGTGTTTCCAGTATCTGGCGTGTTTCTGTCTGGTGTGTTTCTAATATCTGGTGTGTTTCTGTCTGGTCTGTTTCTAATATTTGGTGTGTTTCTAATGTCTGGTTTGTTTCTAATATCTGGTGTGTTCCTAATATCTGGTGTGTTTCTGATATCTGGTTTGCTTCTAATGTCTGGTGTGTCTCTGTCTGGTGTGTTTATTTCTGGTGTGTTTCTGTCTGGTGTATTTCTAATGACTGGTGTGTTTCTAATGTCTGGTGTGTTTCTAATATCTGGTGTGTTTCTGTCTGGTCTGTTTCTAATATCTGGTGTGTTTCTAATGTCTGGTTTGTTTCTAATATCTGGTGTGTTTCTAATATCTGGTGTGTTTCTGTCTGGTGTTTTTCTGTCTGGTGTGTTTCTCATATCTGGTGTGTTTCTAATGTCTTGTGTGTTTCTAGTATCTGGTGTGTTTCTGTCTGGTGTGTTTGTAATATCTGGTGTGTTTCTTTCTGGTGTGTTTCTGTCAGGTGTGTTTCTATCTGGTGTGTTTCTAATGTCTGGTGTGTTTCTAATATCTGGTGTGTTTCTAATGTCTGGTGTGTTTCTAATGTCTGGTGTGTTTCTGTCTGGTGTGTTTCTAATATCTGGTGTGTTTCTGTCTGGTGTGTTTCTAATATCTGGTGTGTTTCTAATATCTGGTGTGTTTCTAATGTCTGGTGTGTTTCTAATATCTGGTGTGTTTCTAATATCTGGTGTGTTTCTAATGTCTTGTGTTTCTAGTATCTGGCGTCTTTCTGTCTGGTGTGTTTCTAATTGCTGGTGTGTTTCTGATGTCTGGTATGTTTCTAATATCTGGTGTGTTTCTAATATCTGGTGTGTTTCTAATATCTGGTGTGTTTCTAATGTCTGGTGTGTTTCTAATGTCTGGTGTGTTTCTAATATCTGGTGTGTTTCTATGTTTGATGTATTTCTAATATCTGGTGTGTTTCTAATATCTGGTGTGTTTCTGTCTGGTGTGTTTCTAATATCTGGTGTGTTTCTGTCTGGTGTGTTTCTAATATCTGGTGTGTTCCTAATATCTGGTGTGTTTCTGATATCTGGTTTGCTTCTAATATCTGGTGTGTTTCTAATATCTGGTGTGTTTCTAATGTCTGTTGTGTTTCTAAAATCTGGTGTGTTTTTGTCTGGTGTGTTTCTAATGTCTGGTGTTTTTCTGTCTGGTCTGTTTCTAATATCTAGTTTGTTTCTAATATCTGGTGTGTTTCTAATGTCTTGTGTGTTTCCAGTATCTGGCGTGTTTCTGTCTGGTGTGTTTCTAATATCTGGTGTGTTTCTGTCTGGTCTGTTTCTAATATTTGGTGTGTTTCTAATGTCTGGTTTGTTTCTAATATCTGGTGTGTTCCTAATATCTGGTGTGTTTCTGATATCTGGTTTGCTTCTAATGTCTGGTGTGTCTCTGTCTGGTGTGTTTATTTCTGGTGTGTTTCTGTCTGGTGTATTTCTAATGACTGGTGTGTTTCTAATGTCTGGTGTGTTTCTAATATCTGGTGTGTTTCTGTCTGGTCTGTTTCTAATATCTGGTGTGTTTCTAATGTCTGGTTTGTTTCTAATATCTGGTGTGTTTCTAATATCTGGTGTGTTTCTGTCTGGTGTTTTTCTGTCTGGTGTGTTTCTCATATCTGGTGTGTTTCTAATGTCTTGTGTGTTTCTAGTATCTGGTGTGTTTCTGTCTGGTGTGTTTGTAATATCTGGTGTGTTTCTTTCTGGTGTGTTTCTGTCAGGTGTGTTTCTATCTGTTGTGTTTCTAATGTCTGGTGTGTTTCTAATATCTGGTGTGTTTCTAATGTCTGGTGTGTTTCTAATGTCTGGTGTGTTTCTGTCTGGTGTGTTTCTAATATCTGGTGTGTTTCTGTCTGGTGTGTTTCTAATATCTGGTGTGTTTCTAATATCTGGTGTGTTTCTAATGTCTTGTGTGTTTCTAATATCTGGTGTGTTTCTAATATCTGGTGTGTTTCTAATGTCTTGTGTTTCTAGTATCTGGCGTCTTTCTGTCTGGTGTGTTTCTAATTGCTGGTGTGTTTCTGATGTCTGGTATGTTTCTAATATCTGGTGTGTTTCTAATATCTGGTGTGTTTCTAATATCTGGTGTGTTTCTAATGTCTGGTGTGTTTCTAATGTCTGGTGTGTTTCTAATATCTGGTGTGTTTCTATGTTTGATGTATTTCTAATATCTGGTGTGTTTCTAATATCTGGTGTGTTTCTGTCTGGTGTGTTTCTAATATCTGGTGTGTTTCTGTCTGGTGTGTTTCTAATATCTGGTGTGTTTTTAATGTCTGGTGTGTTTCTAATATCTGGTTTGTTTCTAATATCTGGTGTGTTTCTTATAAATGGTGTGTTTCTAATATCTGGTGTGTTCCTAATATCTGGTGTGTTTCTGATATCTGGTGTGTTTCTAATATCTGGTGAGTTTCTATTATCTGGTGTGTTTCTAATGTCTGTGTTTCTAAAATCTGGTGTGTTTCTGTCTTGTGTGTTTGTAATATCTGTTTTGTTTCTAATATCTGGTTTGTTTCTAATGTCTGGTGTGTTTCTGTCTGGTGTATTTCTGTCTGGTGTGTTTCTAATATCTGGTGTGTTTCTGTCTGGTCTGTTTCTAATATCTGGTGTGTTTCTAATGTCTGGTTTGTTTCTAATATCTGGTGTGTTTCTAATATCTGGTGTGTTTCTAATATCTGGTGTGTTTCTAATATCTGGTGTGTTTCTAATATCTGGTGTGTTTCTAATGTCTGGTTTGTTTCTAATATCTGGTGTGTTTCTAATGTCTTGTGTGTTTCTAGTATTTGGTGTGTTTCTGTCTGGTGTGTTTGTAATATCTGGTGTGTTTCTAATATCTGGTGTGTTTTTAATGTCTGGTGTGTTTCTAATATCTGGTTTGTTTCTAATATCTGGTGTGTTTCTTATATATGGTGTGTTTCTAATATCTGGTGTGTTTCTAATATCTTGTGTGTTTCTAATATCTGGTGTGTTTCTAATATCTGGTGTGTTTCTAATGTCTTGTGTTTCTAGTATCTGGCGTGTTTCTGTCTGGTGTGTTTCTAAATTCTGGCGTGTTTCTGTCTGGTGTGTTTCTATTATCTGGTGTGTTTATGTCTGGTCTGTTTCTAATATTTGGTGTGTTTCTAATGTCTGGTTTGTTTCTAATATCTGGTGTGTTCCTAATATCTGGTGTGTTTCTGATATCTGGTTTGCTTCTAATGTCTGGTGTGTCTCTGTCTGGTGTGTTTCTGTCTGGTGTGTTTCTGTCTGGTGTATTTCTAATGACTGGTGTGTTTCTAATGTCTGGTGTGTTTCTAATATCTGGTGTGTTTCTGTCTGGTCTGTTTCTAATATCTGGTGTGTTTCTAATGTCAGGTTTGTTTCTAATATCTGGTGTGTTTCTAATATCTGGTGTGTTTCTGTCTGGTGTTTTTCTGTCTGGTGTGTTTCTCATATCTGGTGTGTTTCTAATGTCTTGTGTGTTTCTAGTATCTGGTGTGTTTCTGTCTGGTGTGTTTGTAATATCTGGTGTGTTTCTTTCTGGTGTGTTTCTGTCAGGTGTGTTTCTAATGTCTGGTGTGTTTCTAATGTCTGGTGTGTTTCTAATATCTGGTGTGTTTCTAATGTCTGGTGTGTTTCTAATGTCTGGTGTGTTTCTGTCTGGTGTGTTTCTAATATCTGGTGTGTATCTGTCTGGTGTGTTTCTTATATCTGGTGTGTTTCTAATATCTGTTGTGTTTCTAATATCTTGTGTGTTTCTAATATCTGGTGTGTTTCTAATATCTGGTGTGTTTCTAATGTCTTGTGTTTCTAGTATCTGGCGTGTTTCTGTCTGGTGTGTTTCTAATTGCTGGTGTGTTTCTGATGTCTGGTGTGTTTCTAATATCTGGTTTGTTTCTAATATATGGTGTGTTTCTAATATCTGGTGTGTTTCTAATGTCTGGTGTGTTTCTAATGTCTGGTGTGTTTCTAATATCTGGTGTGTTTCTATGTTTGATGTATTTCTAATATCTGGTGTGTTTCTAATATCTGGTGTGTTTCTGTCTGGTGTGTTTCTAATATCTGGTGTGTTTTTAATGTCTGGTGTGTTTCTAATATCTGGTTTGTTTCTAATATCTGGTGTGTTTCTTATATATGGTGTGTTTCTAATATCTGGTGTGTTCCTAATATCTGGTGTGTTTCTGATATCTGGTGTGTTTCGAATATCTGGTGAGTTTCTAATATCTGGTGTGTTTCTAATGTCTGTGTTTCTAAAATCTGGTGTGTTTCTGTCTTGTGTGTTTGTAATATCTGTTTTGTTTCTAATATCTGGTGTGTTTCTGTCTGGTGTGTTTCTGTCTGGTGTGTTTCTAATATCTGGTGTGTTTCTGTCTGGTCTGTTTCTAATATCTGGTGTGTTTCTAATGTCTGGTTTGTTTCTAATATCTGGTGTGTTTCTAATATCTGGTGTGTTTCTAATATCTGGTGTGTTTCTAATATCTGGTGTGTTTCTAATGTCTGGTTTGTTTCTAATATCTGGTGTGTTTCTAATATCTGGTGTGTTTCTAATATCTGGTGTATTTCTAATATCTGGTGTGTTTCTGTCTCGTGTGTTTCTAATATCTGGTGTGTTTCTGCCTGGTGTGTTTCTGTCTGGTGTGTTTCTAATATCTGGTGTGTTTCTAATGTCTTGTGTGTTTCTAGTATTTGGTTTGTTTCTGTCTGGTGTGTTTCTAATATCTGGTGTGTTTCTGATGTCTGGTGTGTTTCTGTCTGGTGTGTTTGTAATATCTGGTGTGTTTCTTTCTGGTGTGTTTCTAATGTCTGGTGTGTTTCTAATATCTGGTGTATTTTTAATGTCTGGTGTGCTTCTAATATATGGTGTGTTTCTAATATCTGGTGTGTTTCTAATGTCTGGTGTGTTTCTAATATCTGGTTTGTTTCTAATATCTGGTGTGTTTCTAATATCTGGTTTGTTTCTGACTGCTGTGTTTCTGATATCTGGTGTGTTTCTGATATCTGGTGTGTTTTTAATATCTGGTGTGTTTTTAATATCTGGTGTGTTCCTAATGTCTGGTGTGTTTTTAATATCTGGTGTGTTTCTAATGTCTAGTGTATTTCTGTCTGGTATGATTCTAATATCTGGTTTGCTTCTAATATCTGGTGTGTTTCTAATGTCTGGTGTGTTTTTAATATCTGGTATGTTTCTAATATCTGGTGTGTTTCTAATGTCTG